>NW_012106031.1:1354113-1379149 GCF_000951045.1 Mandrillus leucophaeus | reverse complement strand
TTGCTGTTCCTTATCATGGATGACAACAAGGCTAGCTAGGTACTTAAGAAGCACTCAACAGAAAACTGAATAAAGTCAAACCTCACAGAAACAGCCATCCCTGTAAGCACAGGATTCTGATCCTATCAGAATCTGGCTACATTCTAGCTGATGAGGTTGCAGGTGCAAGACCTGGCCAGCTCCACTGTCCCCAGCTTCCAGCTTGGCCTGTGAGCCATGATCTCAAGATCATATCATGTTCTCTGTCCCTCAGCAGTTAGTGGAAAGTGTATATTCGAAAACAAGGCCAGAAGCCAAATAATTTTGTCAAACTTTAAAATATTCACCCCTTAGGATTCTTCCACCAAAATCCAGTTTCTGGTATAAGGCACAAGGTTAAACACAGCCTTGATCTAATTTGCAAAGCCAGTGTAAGTGAAACACTCTGAGTTTAAGAAAGGCAGAAGGCCTTTCTGACGCTGGGTTTTTTACTCCATTGCCCTCTATAATAGCGCTGTCCAAGAGAAATATTATACAAGCCAAATTTTTAATTGTCTAGTAAAACAAAGCAGTTGAAATTAATTTTAATATTTCATTAACCCAGTATATCCAAAATATTATCTTAACACATAATCAATAAATAAATGAAGATATTTTGCACACTAAGTCTGAAACACTGTGTGTGTATATTATACTTACAGCACATCTCAAGCCACTTTAGTCACATTTCAAGTGCTCAGTAGCCACATGTGGATGGTGGCTTCCATACGGGAAAGTACAGCTCTAGAATAATTCCCTTCCCTCTTGCAAAAGGATATTAAGCAAAAAAAAAAAAAAAAAGTCTAACCTTACTTTGTACAAAATCTATAATGTACAACTGATATATGACAAGAACAGGGCTTTTCTTGTATTCTCCAATGGAAGGTTAAATAAAAAAATCTCTGGCAAAATTTAAACCTCTAAAGGTTTTCAACCATTACAGAAAATAAGACTGAAAAGCATACAAACAGACTGTATTCACATAAGTATAAAATAGTAAGATAAACTGAGAACAACAGAATTATGGAATTTTATCACTAAACAGAACATTAATGTTCATGTGACTAATCAAAGTACTTTACAAAAAGAGAAACTAAAATCCAAAGAGTTTAAGCAACTTATCAAGTCAGAACAGACATCACGTCAAATCTTAAAAAGAACAAAAAAAAAGCCCAGTGATTATTAATGAATGTATACATTACCTGCACATCTGAATTGTGACTTCCACTTTGTGAAGCAAACAGACAGTCTGCAGTGTCAACTGAGAGGGATAATTGTGAGGGCAGAAGACGTGAGCCAGCACCTTGGCTGAAATTGCTTTGTGAACTTTTCGGACCATCCTCCACAGACTCACTCAAATTGATGACTGAGTCTCTAATATTTGAGATGATCTCATTATTCTCAGCCAGCAAACGCTCCAAATGGTCTATTTTTTCTTGCAACATTGAGAGCTGGCCCTACAATAAAAAAGAAAAAGGCAGCTATATGAAATACTAATATAGATCTGCTGAGGCATACACATTTTTTTTTTTTTAATTATGTGGTTGCCTACGAGGGCAGCCACTCACCCTTCACTTTCCACTTTTATAAGTGGGATCACAGAAAGCATGAACAGCTGCCAGGGTTGAAACACCAATTTATAGCAGAAAATCTTCACGGCTGCAATCTTTGCTTAATCATATTTTAAGACGTGCAACAGAAAGACCAAAAATATTTTGGGAAATATTTCTGTTCCCCCCAACCTCAGTCCTAAAAGATCTTTGGGTCTCTGGAATCACTAAGCACAAGAGCATATTATATTCAAGTATGAATTTTTTAATTTAAGTATAACTGACTGGAGTTACAAGGGTTCAAAAAGTATGAACTTGAAAAAGATCATTCCATCTCAATCCCTTAAGGGTCAAAAAAGTATGAACTTGAAAAAGATCATTCCATCTCAATCCCTTAACACTAGTGGATAAATAAGAAATATCATGTATGGAAAAATCAATTAGTCAACTCAGTTAGCCATAAGCATGAACATCTCCCAAGTAACCACACCCTAAGTCATTCAGTCTGCTTTTGCTATACTGTGTGTCTTAAATTTTTTTCATTGATCCTCACATTAAGAGGGTTACCATCTCTACAACATAAACCTTGCTATACAAAATAATACCTCACTTTATGAGAGCAAGGACAATCTTTACCTTGTTCACCCCTATATCCTGGGTTCCAAGTACATAGTAGGTACTCATTTATTTGTCAAATGGCCCTCATATTTCTGAAACTCAACAATAATTCTTTAGTGAATGGCCACTGTGTCAGGCATATATGCTAGGAAGACATGCATAAGATACGAGCCTCTGTCTTTGAACATACAAGGTGATGTTATAACTAGCAAAAGCCTCAAAAAACCCACATTAGGGTTTTTTTTTTTTATTTTTTTTTTATTTTTTTGAGATGGAGTCTCACTCTGTCGCCGAGGCTGGAGTGCAGTGGCGCCATCTCCACTCACTGCAAGATCCGCCTCCCAGGTTCACGCCATTCTCCTGCCTCAGCCTCCCGTGTAGCTGGGACTACAGGCGCCCGCCACCGCGCCCGGCTAATTTTTGTATTTTTTGAGTAGAGACGGGGTTTCACCGTGTTAGCCAGGATGGTCTCGATCTGACCTTGTGATCTGCCTGTCTTGGCCTCCCAAAGTGCTGGGATTACAGGCGTGCGCCACCTCGCCCGGCCATTAAAACATTGAAACACTTAAAACATTAGGGTTTTAAAAAACAATATGCATGGTGAACAAACAACTCCGGATACTCATTACCAGGAAATAACAGGAAAGCAGAAAGGAAAGAAGGAAGAAGGGTAAAGAGAAAAGACATAGAAAATATCCAAATGCCCAAAAGTAGGGGACTGGTCAAACGATAGATTCATTATCATGGAAGGGATGTCAGCCACTGAAAATTTAGAAATATAAATTGTTTTAAAACAGAAATGTAAGGAAAGGTATTTTCAG
The DNA here is from genome assembly GCF_000951045.1 of Mandrillus leucophaeus. Taxonomy (NCBI): domain Eukaryota; kingdom Metazoa; phylum Chordata; class Mammalia; order Primates; family Cercopithecidae; genus Mandrillus; species Mandrillus leucophaeus. The sequence continues at coordinate 1,376,142 of NW_012106031.1, read as the reverse complement.
AAGATAAAGTGGCGAAAAGGCCATTTAAAAATAGTAGGTATAGCATGATATGCTTTAGGAAAAAATATGAAAGACCATATAACACACAAGATATAAGGGTTATACTCACAGATTATTGGTCAGTTCAACAAGAGGAAGGGAGAAGTTGAGACTGAGATCTACCAAGAAAAGACCAATCATTTGAGCAAACTATGCCAGAATTGGCAGAAGTCCGAAGAGACTGCAAGAGATTTTGGAATTTAAAAAAAAAAAAAAGTAGCCAAAATTAGCAGCAAATCACCGGGGGTGGCAGGGGTTGGGGGCAATACAACACCAGGGGTGAATATCTACAGCCCTGATGTTAGAGAAGAAAGGAGCACAAGATAGCCATATACCTCCTCAGACCTGAAAGATGTTCTCACAGGCCTCTCTACTTAGAAGCGCGTAACAGAAAGAGCCCCCTACACATCAAAACTGTAGTCCTTTAAAGGCAATTGTCATATCTAAGATGGGGTGGGGTGATATATCACCACAAGATAGAACTCTAAAGCCTGTTTATCAGCATACACAGAGACAAGAAAAAGTTTTAGCACAGATCTCATTCTGAAAGACAAGCCCCACTGCACTAGTGAAAGGCAAGAGAGGGAGCACACATCACTTTACAACTGGAAATGGCAAAGCAAAGGAAACGGGAGATGAGTGCACTAGTTCAGGACTCAAATAGAGAAGCTAGCTGAACTGTGTAGATTCCAGATCCGCAAAGCTGTCGAGCAGTATCGTCCTATAAACCTTTACACCCTTCTTTGTAAGTGCACATCAACATTGGTTACAAGTGATTCTCCATGAGAAGACCAAAGGGGATCCCTTGGCATAACCCAAAGTTCAACCCAAAGAAACTAAAAATATTTGAGTCAGGTACACAGTTGATCAATCTGTATATATTTTCCTAAATACATATGCTATCAAAGGCTGTCTGGAATAGGGGAAATGCTTTTGTTCACTTATCATAACACCATAGACTACAGCTTTTGAAATCCCTTCTGATACATTCTGTTGAATATTTCCAATACTGAAGATACCAATTTACCGCAGTAGGTAATGGTAAATCAAGTTACTCTTATTACAAGCAGTATTAGAACATGTTGATTCATCTTGCCAGCAGTACAGCTACACATCTCCATAAAATAAAACATCACCTTAGTCTAAAATGCCATCATCACAGAGCTTTTAAAGATACCACATTTTGGGCCGGGCGCGGTGGCTCAAGCCTGTAATCCCAGCACTTTCGGAGGCCGAGACGGGTGGATCATGAGGTCAGGAGATGGAGACCATCCTGGCTAACATGGTGAAACCCTGTCTCTACTAAAAAATACAAAAAAAACTAGCCAGGCGAGGTGGCGGGCGCCTGTAGTCCCAGCTACATGGGAGGTTGAGGCAGGAGAATGGCGTAAACCCGGGAGGCGGAGCTTGCAGTGAGCTGAGATCCAGCCACTGCACTCCAGCCTGGGCGACAGAGCGAGATTCTGTTTCAAAAAAAAAAAAAAAGATACCACATTTTGTCCAGGTGCGGTGGCTCACACCTGTAATCCCAGCACTTTGGCAGGCCAAGGCAGGTGGATCACCTGGTCAGGAGTTCCAGACCAGCCTGGCCAACATGGTGAAACCCCGTCTCTACTAAAAATACAAAAATTAGCAGCTAGGTACAGTGGCTCACACCTGTAATGCCAGCACTTTGGGAGGCTGAGGCAGGAGGATCATCTGAGGTTGGGAGTTCAAGACCAGCCTGGCCAACATGGAGAAACCCCATCTCTACTAAAAATACAAAATTAGCTGGGCGTGGTGGTGGGCACCTGTAATCCCAGCTACTCGGGAGGCTGAGGCAGGAGAATTGCTTGAACCTGGGAGGCGGAGGTTGTGGTGAGCTGAGATCGCGCCACTGCACCCTAGCCTGGGCAACAAGAGCGAAACTTCGTCTCAAAAAAAATAAATAATAAAAAAATAAAAAATAAAAATTAGCTGGGTGTGGTGGCAAGCACCTGTAGTCCCAGATACTCGGAAGGCTGACGCAGGAGAATTGCCTGAACGTGGGAAGCAGAGGGTGCAGTGAACCAAGAACGCGTCACTGCACTCCAACCTAGGTGACAGAGCAAGACTCAGTCTCAAAAAAAAAAAAAAGATACCACATTTTATCTTATACTTACAATATTACAATACTACAAACTTAATACATGAGTGCCCACATTTCTCCAGATCTTTCTGTACTTTGAGGAAAAGATCATTTTAGAGCCACATACACAGCAAAACTGCCTATAGCTCAACAAGTACACACTGAATAAGAAGACAACCCTTACTGGGAATATTTTTATTATGGCCTTGGTCCCATAATCCATGGATAAGAGTATTATTCAAAATAAACATTAGAGGAGATAGTTCATGAAAAAATGATCCTACAGCCATTAAAGATGACTTTCAATCTCATTTAGCTTTAAAGATATTATTAATGATCAGTACCTGGAATTCTGTACTGAATTAAGTACATGGAGAAAACTATGGCCTAGGGATATGTGCACACAATGGTCTAAAGAACATCATTTCTAAAATTATATTATGTAGTGGAATGAAGTCTCCCTCCAAACAGGTTAAATTCTTGAAACGAACACACCTCATAAGCAAATTCTGTACATGTGACAGAGAAGAGTAGAATGACCTTAAAAGGATGCACTTGTAGTCTGCATTAAAGAAACAGAAATCATAGATAATGCTTCAATTATGCTAAGAAGTCAAAGAATACTGATAGTAACATTGAAAAAGACAATTTTCTGTAGGGCAAGAAAATCACTTGTGAAAAAACTCTTTTATTCTTTGATTTGCTAATCAGTTCTACAGGGAGGCCACAGCATTGCACTGCTCAGGAGTGGGGAAGGAGATTATGATATTTGATTTACTCCACTTTTAGTGAAAGAGAAAAACCAAGCAAAAAATCACCTATCAAAGACCTTTGAGAGAAAAAACTTAGAGTCTACCACAAGGTAGAACAGGATCAGTACCCACTCAGTCCTATGAACAAAATCAGTGTGTATCTACAGCTAAATCCGTACATTTATTACATAATTATTTACCTCAAATAGGATACTACCTGCTGGGTATTGGCCTCACCGTGATCCCTCCAGCATGGTTGAATCTGTGTATCTTCTCCTGCCTTCCTGGAAAAGTGTGTGTCTTTCCTTCTCCCTGCTTCAAAGGCCAACCCTCTGCCGAGCAACAATCCCATTTATCTCAACTGCTCCAAGACTCTGTTCTTTGTCCTTTTGATTAAACCCTCTCAATATTGCTCAATCAAGCTCCACTTCTAAAAGCAACTCATTCTCCGTAATATAACATGTTCTATTAGATCAAACTATACGAAATTGCCATTCTCATAGGTAAAACAATCTCATAGGTCGAATATCACCAGTTTCGTATAGTTCAACTTAATATTTATTATATGCTATGTACATCTAAAAAAGTCAAACTCCTGTGCTTCCACCCTTCTGTGCTTAACCCCATGTGATGGTTAACTTGGGGTTCAACTTGACTAGATAAAAGAATATCCAGACAGCTGGTCAAACACTGATTATTCTCAGAGCTTCAGTAGGCACTGAGCCCATCCTTTATCTACTGAAAGTGAAACCCAGGTGGTTTGGCAACTGATTAGAATTATTGAGCTGCCCCAGGTATATCTGTGAGAGTGTTTCCAGAGGAGATGGTGTGTGAGTGGACTACGTGGAGAAGATGTGCCCTAAATGTGGCAGTCACCATCCAATCAACTGGGAGCCCAGATGGAATAAAAAGGCAGAGAAAGGGCAAATTCTTACCCTCTCTCTCCAAGAGCCTAGCAGCTCTTCCTCTCCTGCCACTGGATGTCAGAATTCCAGGTTCTCCAGCCTTTAGACTCTAGACTCACACCAGTGGTCCCTGGGTTCTTGGGCCTTCCACCTTGGACTAAGTTCACTATTGGCTTCTCTGGTTCTGAGGCCTTCAGACTTAGACTAAGTCCTGCTACCGGCTTCTCTGGTTCTCCAGCATGCAGATGCAGATGGCCTATAGTGGAACTTCTCAGTCTCCATAATCAAATAAGCCAATTCTCCTAATAACTCCCTTCTCGTGTGTGTGTGGTGTGTGTGTGTCCTATCAGTTCTGTCTTTTTGGAGAACCCTGAATAAAACACCTTACATTCCCATTCCCCTCCAGAGCCCCACTCACTTCATGTACCAGGATTATCAAAAGTCTCTCTCTACTCATTATCCCCCTTCCTTACAAACTCCCATTCATTCATCTGCCCATTACAATCAGTATCTGCTCACCACTCCTCCAAAACTGACCCTGTAAAGTCCCCAAAGACTCCCATGTTACAAGCCTGATGAAAAGCACTCTGCCCCTACCTTATCCATCATCTCAGGGAGTATCAGGCACAATGGAGCACTCCTTCCCTCTGGAAACGTTTTCTTTACTCATTCCCAGTACAACATGCCCTAGGTTTTCCTCCTGCCAACTGTTTATCAGTCTCCTTTGCTGGTTCCTTCTCTCCCAACCTCTAAATGTTAGAGTACCTCAAGGTTAGCTTCTTGAGCCTCTTACCTCTCTAAACTCTCTTACATGATCTCATCCACTCCATGATTTAAATTCCATGATGTCTCCCATATTTATATCTCCTGCTGGAACCTCGCCTCTGCAAAACAGACCCATATATTCAAATGCCTACCTGATGCCTCAAATTGTCTTTCAAACTTAAGTCCAAAAAACATACTCCTCAAAAAGACACCCACAGTCCTCAGGTCTCCAGTAAGGGGCTTTAATCTCTACCTAGTTAGGCACCCTCAAAATCAAAACATTGCACACCACAGTCAGTAAGGACTGAATATCTCTTTCTCTCAACTTAGCTTCACCTTGATCTTATCTCTGTTCCAAGCCAGCTCCTCCCCACCCCACCCTAAAACCTTTGTACATGGTCTCTGTTTACATAATGCTTTAACTCTCATGCCAAATGTCACCTCCGCATAGCCATCCCCAGCCATTCTAAAACAGGCCTCCTCGTGTTATGGTTTATCTCAACTTATTTTTTGTTTCCTCCACAGTTTTATTACAATTATCTATGTTATTCATGTATTGCTTCCCTCTTTTCCTCACTAAATGAATCCCTATATTGACAACAGGCACCATAGCTGTTTTACTCAATGTACTGTACCCTGATGCCTACCTACCTAGCACACAGCAGGACCTTAAGTATTTATTGGGAGAAAAAAAGGAAGGAAAGAAAGAAAAATGGCGTATAACATTTTTTTCCAAGTATTCAATGTTTTGGCATATAAACCCACACCAAAAATAATACAAATAAAAACAAAACACACTAACCATTTTTGAAGAAAGAAAATCCAAAAGAAGTCTTCACTGCATTCCAAAAAGTAGGTAAGAATGGGAAGGAAAGAGCTAATTAATAGGGTGGTTTTCATGGGCTGTTTGAGAAATAATATAGAATGGGACCCACGTTGGCCACAGGATGACAATCATGACCTGGTGAATATAGTACAATATGTGACTCCCTTTCTAGAGCAAAGATTATGGATTCCGTACAGTCCAATCAAAAGCTTTCCATTTTCACTACCATCACTAACCTAGCTCAAGAGACTTATTTTCACCTCATGTGGGGAGTGAAGGGAGTTTGGAAAAAGAACCCCATGATAATTCTGGACTATTTCCTATCATGGTAGTGATGTAAGATCTGCACTCAACCAAATCAAGTTTCTAGTTATAAGACTTGTAGAAGATATGTTTATAATATACCCACCAATGGTAGCATTCAAAAGAAACAAAACTTTACTCCAATGTGTATGCATGTATCTGAAACTTAGGATCTATACCACCTTTCATTTACGTTTTTTTTTCTTCAAATCTAATTCTGTAAGATTCAATATATCACTCCAACACATCAAGTTCTTTCTGGACTCTGATTATGTCATCAAATGTGCCCACCATGTAAGAGCAAAGATTACCTTTATCGTTAATCATGTCCTTCACCAGATAAAGGTGAAAGCAATTCAGCTTAATGGCTAAGCACTGGCTCCTATTCAGGCTATCTGGCTTCCAATACCAGTTTCGGCACTTACTGGCCATGTGATCTTGGGGAAGTAACTTAATCCTGGGCCTCAGTTTCTTATGGGCAAAATGCAGATGCTAACACCTATTGCTTGGAATGGCTATGAAAGAATTTAGCACAGGACCTGCCAATAAGTAAGCAGTGAAGAAGGTATTATTGCAGCTGCTGCTACATATATGAAAAGTATGGCTTTTGAAAAATCACTTTGAAGGGTACTATAATATGCACCTCCAGATAGTATGCATCATAATTAAGAACAGACTCTGAAGCCAACCAAAATTTGAATTCTGGCACCACTACTTACTGGCTATGTAACTTCGGGCAAGTTCAAAGTTACATAACTTCTCTGTGCTGCAGCTTCCTCATCTGTAAAATGGGGAGAATTAATAATACCTAATTCACAGGGTTGTTATGAGGATTAGTTAGTATATGCAAATAAATGTAAATAGTGCCTGGTGCAGTAAGCAGAATAATGTTTAGTCAAAGATGTCCCTGTCCTAATAATCCCTGAAATCTGCGAATACCTTACCTTACATGACAAAAGGAATTTCCCTGATGTGATTAATTTTAAGGCTTTGCAGATGGGAAGAAAACCCTAGAATATCTGAGTAGGCCCAATGTAATCATAAGGGAAAAGTGGAAAATGGAAGAGTCAGGCCAGAGAAGGAGATGTGAGGACACAAGAAATCAGAATGATGCTATTGCTGGAAGGCAGCCTTGAGCCAAGGAATGCACTCAGCCTCCAGAAGCTGGAAAGGCAGGGAAACAGATTCTCCCCTGGAGCCTCCAGAAGGAATGCAGCTCTGCAGACATGTTTATTTTAGTCCAGTAGGGCCTGTTTCAGACTTCTGACCTACAGAACTGTATAACAACACATTTTTCTTGTTTTACGCCACTAACTTTGTGGTGATTTGTTATGGCAGCAATAAGAAACTAATATACCTAGCAAATCGTTGGCCTTATAAAAATAAAGCTTATAAAGTATTCTTAAGCTTAGTCCTTTCTAGAGAAAGTCTTGCCCAAAGCTCTATCATCAGAGCTGGAGAGCCATGACCCAAAGGAGCTGTGAGCCCAAGCAATGGAGGGTGAGGCCATGCAACCTCATAAACTGTCTCCCACAGGCATAATTTGGTCTAACAAGGCTCTACACCTAACTGAATAAAGGAGTTAAGAAAAGACAGAGTCACCCTTTATGGTTCAAAGTAATTTTCAGAAAAAGCAGCATCAACATCTTTATCTTAGACTGAGTTTTAGAATCAATCAATTAAAAAATTTAAAGCCATTCTGGAGCCACAGTGGGGCATATGGACTAAGAGGCTACAGTTTGCCAGGTAAAAGCCATGGTAGCTTGGACAGGCAGGGAAGGAACATGAAAGAATGACAAGAAAGATGAGCTAGGAATGGGAGGGGCAGGAAAGGAAAGCAAAAAATGGCATTGAGTTTTTTGCTAGGGCAAGGGGGAGGATTATGGGTGGCATTTTAGAAGAACAGGCCCACAGCCAGTTATTGGGGCGGAGACAGAGGGGCAAATGTTACATTCTGAAACTATTAGATAGCTGAATGGTGGTGTCAGTGAACATGCAAGTCTGGAACTCAGGAAAGAAGTCAGGGCTAAATATATAAACTTGAGTGGCCAGAATAAATATGAATTTCAAGCAATGGGAACAAATGGGATTACCTAGAAAAAGCGCAGAGATCTGCCTTTTATAATTTAAAATGGCTCACTAGGCGATTCTCACACATTCCCAGTTAAGAAGCGCCGCATTAAAGCTAAATATAGGAACTGCGATTTGGTAAAAGAGAGTCTGTATTTCTAGCAGGGGTGTCATCGTTATTGCTGCAGTCCCTGGTCAGTCAGCTACTATTCAATCTCAACAGAAAAACCCTGCCTTTAGTCAGATCTCTGGAACTTAACAGGAAGGCCTTTGAGTCTGATAAAATGACAGGTAACCTTCCAAGTGCCCATTCCACCCCTTAAGATGTGTAGTGCTGAGGCCAAAAAGAGTGTGAACTGGGGCTGTGGCCACCTGTCTATCAATGAGCCACAAGCCAGTTATAGAAAACCTTTTAATGGTATTTTCCAGACTGAGAGCTTAACATGCCTGAATTTCTTCAAAATTGTGGAATCTGTCTTTGTGCAGCCACTTGTTCATTCAAAGAAATAAATGCCTCACGATGTGAGCACAAAAAATACATAGTTACAGAATCCCTCACCAAATTGCAGGAGCAATACACTCTTTGCCCAGGCAAATCATTTTTCATAAATCTCACACCTGCCTAGGTATGACAGTAACAGAAGCTGCTCAGATGCAGGTAAGAGTGCCAAATGACTGTGAAGGGAAAAGCTGGGACTCCAAGCCCAACATCCCTTGCTCTGGCGGGGCACTCAAGGACTACTGCAGCTGGGCCACCAAGCTAGTAGCTGCCAGAGTCACTACACAGGATCCAAGTCCTGACCTCAAGTAATAGCATCCCATTCCCTCACCACCCTCCTCCAAAAATGTGGTCAGGACTCCAGTTGCTGACGTTTTCTACAGGTTCCAGGAAACAGCACCAGCTCCACCCTATGAGTTTTCAGATGTATGTTTAGATTAGAACCATATGGCCCTATCTGCACCAGCCCAATATGGCTGCACAGAAACTACCTCCTGTTGAGGCAACATTTTAGACACCAAGCTATTACATAAAATTAGACTATGCAAAACAGATACCTACTTAAAAATGACTGGAAGAAGGGTGTATAAGTAGGGCAAAATATGTAGATTATAAAATTTTAATAAAATGCAGTTTTATTACTTACAGATCCATTTAGTAACTGCAATTAAGTGGCACTAAACATATTAACTGTTGACTAATAGAACTCTTTCTTTAATTCAGCACTTCCCAACCTGTTCTATGGAACACTATTCTTTGCAGAATTTTTTTTAAAAATCACACTGACTTTTCTTCTAAAACTTATTTTTAATTTATATTCTTATGCTTAGCACTCTGACAGAATCTGCCAACAGTGTATCCCACCCAAGAACTTGCATGAAGGTTCACGTGATACACTTTCAGACCTTAACAATTCTCAGCTAACCAGGGTCATGTTGTTACACATCATATAGGCAATGATTGCTGGTCTATGTTGGTAATCTGTCTTACATTTATGACAAATGCTTATCTTTGTACACAAGGTTATTAGGCACTATCCATTTATACTACCTAAACACATTTATCATGAATTAATGCCATGTATTGTATGTTAGGATATGCTAACAAAAGTTCTGTCAACATCTTATAATTTTACACAAGTAATTTTGACAAACAATTTCAACACAAAAAGAAAATAATTGTCAGTAATCAACCTAAACAGTGTTGGCCTATTAAAATAAATGCAACTGACATGTCTGAGATTGTTTTTCATACAGAAATAGTTTTGGAAAGCCTCTGAAGGCAGGGTTGTACTAAGTAGATAATCAACCCCCCTTCAACCTTATTTATACTAATCATTTCCTGAATAAGTCCCTTCTATTTCTTATTGACAGGAGACAGGTATTTAGGCAAGTCTCATCTGAATTATTATAAATTCTGAATTTCCAAACTATTCTTTATACAAGCACTACAGACTCTAAAGTTTTACAAATTCTTTCCTATTGTCTTTCTTTATAAAAATCCATCTGTACCAACTGGTCTACAAGGGCAAGGTGAGACACAGTACATACCACAGAAGCAACAAATGCAGCAGTAAGACATAACATAATATATAACAATACGATTATAGCAAACCTCTAAATATCATACCATTGGCTATCAAAGATGAGTTAAGGATACAAATTTCTGGAGTTCTTCTCAAATCTCTTTTGTTTAAAACAATTATTGGTTGGATCTTCTACCTAAAAGTTGGAAGAAATATCCGATACCTCAAGTGTTATTATTTGACCCTACAAATTTTCCAGAGGTAGCCCTGGGTCAAAGACAGTTTTTACTTCTCCAGTTAATGCGGTCAGCTACCAGCCCAACAGAAGGGGGTTTTTCTTTACCATCAACAACAGGCAATTTGGAGGGTATTCTCAGAAATATGTCTGACCTTCAGAACAACCTTCAAACTTCAGTCCCCTATTTGGGGTGTTGCATGTTGATCCTTAATAAATCTCTCTCTCTCCCTCTCCACGACCTGTCTGCCCATCCTCCACACACACACACACACACACACACACACACACACACACACACAAAACTTATGTTCTGTCTTAAACAACCCAGAAAAAAATAATTTAGTCCTATCATTTGTGCCAAAGATGAGAAGGGTCTTTTTTAAACTCCTACTAAAATGCTTCTTAGAAATCCTTCCTTCTGATCATCTTACCTTTCCTTAGGTAAGGTGATCCATGAGCTGCTAGTTTGACAATTTGAACACAAGCTGCTTTATTTCATTAACATCTGCTACAAAATATTCTTAATGTAAGATGTACAGTTTTTGGTTATAAGAAATGTACCTGGCCCTGCCCTCACTCAGCACAGTCCCCAAGTGAGCTCATTCATTCTCGGCTATGCTGATGACTACCAGATCAGCATCTCCCTTCCCTGATCTCTCACTGGCTTTCCAGACCACTTGGTTATTTCCACTAACATCCACGTCATCATAAATGAAACCGAACTTGGCTTTCCAGATCAGCTTGTCTTTCAAGCTATCCCCTTCTGCAAATAGTACAACCAGTCTCCAATACCCCAATGGAAAAAGGTAGGAGAAATTCTCTGATTCAAGCCACTCATTATTACCCTTGATTAAATCTGTTAAAAAGCTCTGGTCTTTCTCTTTACAAAATGTCTCCACATTTTTCATCCTCTCAATTCTAGCCAATTCAATACTGGTACAGGGATTTACTGCCTTATGTCTATATTACCTCAAACAGATTCTCAGCTGCCTTCCTACTTGAGTCTTCCTACACACAGCTACCAGAATAATCTAGATTGAATATTCTCTTAGCTCCTTTCCAGGTCTAAAATTTTCTACAAAATTAATTCTCTCACACTGCTTTTCTCAAGCAGCTTGCTGGTATATTCAATAACTTGGAGTGGTTCACTACCATCTAACTCATAACTCTTCAGACAAACTCTCGGGGCAATTTGCAATCCGATCCTGAATTACCTACAGTGTTTTCCCAACTACTCTTTATAGGCACCAAAGATTCTAAATCAAGCCAATCTCCTCTAGGATTCAAAGCCTTCAGAAGCACCGTACTTTACACTAGCCATTTTCTTTCTCCCTTCAAAGTATTATCCAACAGGAAAAGCTTAGCTTCTTTACCCTCTCCTTTAGTCAACTTAAGCCAGGCCATCACCAGAACTTGTTTCTGTTTCTGAGCTCTCTTTAAGGCCTTTACCTTTATATCAGGAATATAAAATAATATTGACTCTTGTTTTAGTCTTAGCTCCTGTATCCCCAGAACTTAGAACAGTGCCTGCTACATAATAGGTATGCTACAAATCTGTCCATTGGTAACAACTAGCATTTATTGAGCACTTACTATATGCCAGGCAACATTCTAACCTCTTTAACTTTTAATGAATAGCAGCACTTAACTGTCTCTAATAGTTTAACAAATGGCAGTTTGTTTTTCTAAATAACTAAAAAGTTATTTCAAAGCAAGTAATATATGTCTACCATAATTTCCATATTACCTAACACAGTAAATTTTCAAATATATGCCGGATATGGGTATAGTACAGCCAGGCGGCCAGTGAATTATAAGTCAGGATGCATGTCCCAGGTATGCTGTGACTGGACAAATTGCTGAGGTCTAATTTATGCGTGACTCGGTGCCCTTATCTGAAAAATCAAAGACTAATACCTGTCCCGGAAGGACTCAGTCTACTCTACAATTCTATGCCTGAATTTTTCATATGTATGACTTTTCTGGAATGCTGGTGACTATTAAAAGAATGACTGTTTCACTGGATTCTAAAGACACCAATTCAGGACTTTATGTAGAAAATGATGCTAAGAATGATTCACATTCTCAGGCTTCAATGTTCTGATGCTCTACAGGTAAAATGTTACCACCAAGGCCAAGACCCATAAATTCCACATTCCTCTACACCTGTGGTACAAAGAAACAGAAGGGAACTGCTGCAAAGTATATCTTTAGCCCCAAAGTCCTCACCTTGAAGGGAAAGGCTTCTCATCACAAAGGAAACAAAGCACTATCAGTTCAAGAAGAAGAATGGCAATTTGAGTAAATAGTAATTGTGAACAACCAAAAAAAAAAAAAAAAAAAAAAAAAACCAGCAAAACTTCATACTTTCAATCCTGAGTAGGCACAAGGCACCAAAATGTTGGTGCATACTGAGTTGTAAAATGATTTTTTAAATAATGAGATTCAAGAGATAGGAATCAATAACTTCTATTTCCTCTGACATTAACGAAAAGGGAAAGGAATTAGAAATAGACAGAAAAAACAAAAATTACATATAAGGAAGTCATGGTCCAGAAGTGAAGGAAACTGAAATACAGTATGATTCTCACCAGCTGGAATATAAGAGACTCCACTTGCTCTGATGCTCAGAATATTTCCTTCAAGTGGCACAGGTTTAATTATCAAGATTATCCCTTCTTCTCAGGAAGCCAAACTATCTGACATATATTGAATGGTATTTAATATCATAAAATTGAAAACACTATGTACTGGTTTTCTTTTTTTAACATTTTTTATTTCTTTAACTGACAAATAGGATGTGAGGGCAATCTGGCTGTGAAATCTGTCACCCATTGATTACCAGGGTTGATTTGGCTGATCTGGTTGGCTAGGCGGGTGTCTCCTTCCTCCCTCACCGCTCTATGTGCGTCCCTCCCGAAGCTGCATGCTCAGTCAAAGAGGATGACCATCCCTGATAGAGGAGGACTGGTCTTTGGTCAAGGGTATGCAAGGAGATGCACTCCCCTGCTGGAACCTCCAAACAAGATCTCTTTAACTGACAAATAAAAATTGTACGTATTTATCAAGTATATCATTTTGAAAAATGCATGCATTGTGGAATGCTAAATCAAGCTAATTAACACACGCATTACATCACATACTCTTTTTTGTGGTGAAAACACTTAAAATCTACTCTTTGCAATTTTCAAAACTACGATGTATTATCATTAACTATAATCAGCAGGTTGTACAATAGATCTCTTGAACTTATTCCTCCTACCTAAAATTCTGTATCCTTGTTTACTGACTTTCAATTTTTGTAACCAACCTATAGTCAGAGCACATAACACATTCAGTCACAGGATGAAATGTAGATGACATAAGGTATGTTGATGTAAAAAAACTGATGGCTGAGGGAGGGTGAGAAATGAAAAGGAAAAGAAATGAGTGGGAGAAGGCTGAGAAGTACCAAATTCCTTGACTGACGGAGTGGGGAGTCGCTTTAGGTCTAAAGTTGATGGATCAAGAAAACAAATGCAATTACATCATTGAAAGTTGTTAATGTATATCAAACAAATTGAATACAAAACTTTTTAAAAACTGGGAAGAGTGGGGGTATTGAGTTAAATTCTCCATCTCTTGGCCGGGCGCAGTGGCTCACACCTGTAATCCCAGCACTTTGGGAGGCCGAGGCAGGCGGATCACAAGGTCAGGAGATCGACACCACGGTGAAACCCCGTCTCTACTAAAAATACAAAAAATTAGCCGGGCGTGGTGGCAGACGCCTGTAGTCCCAGCTACTTAGAAGCCTGAGGCAGGAGAATGGCATGAACCCGGGAGGCGGAGCTGGCAGTGAGCCGAGATCGCGCCACTGCACTCCAGCCTGGGCAACAGAGCGAGACTCCGTCTCAAAAAAAAAAAAAAATTCTCCATCTCTTATAAAGGGAAACAATAGCTCAAAATTGAAACAAAAATCAAAAAAGAGGTATATGCATGTATTTAGAGTTAAAGAAGGAAACACACATGGAACATAAAGAAATGGTCAGAAGTGGGACTCAGAGAAGAGTGGACTAAAGATGAGGAAAAAAGGGAGAGGGATTCTATTGTCAATGTGTACCTTACTATGTCATATGAATTATTTCTATGTGCATTTATACCCTGCACATGTTTAAAAGAAAAAAAAATCATTGGTAAAGTCCCAGCTCTCCGGACTCCTCACTGAAGCCAATGAACTGCACCGGCAAGAACACAGGACAGGGTCAAATTTGGAGTCTTCTCTGCTCATGGAAAAAGCATTTAATTTCTCTGGACTTCCAAAGGCACCACCTGCAAAGGCGGCCAGTGGTAAATCCATTTACATGTGAAAAATACAAAAATGCATACATTTTTTTAATGAAAAAAAATATTTAACTCTACTTAACACTAACCTTAACACTACTCTATGAGACACATTGCCCCCATTTTGTTCAGACTAAGTATACTGCAATTTAAAGATGATACTAAAATCTCTTGAGGACACAAATGAGGTGTTGGCCTGTGTCATAGCAAAGAAAGTGATATATAATCTTTAAAAGTGAAGAAAATGATGAAAATTAGCAAGAATTACCCTTCAATAAGCTGAAGAACAGGTCAGTACCTCTGCTGACAACCTGAAAGTACCCTGCCTCCAAGCTGAGCAACGCTCAGGATCCCAGAGACTGACTGAGTTTCATATTCTACTTAACATCTTATGAAGAAGATACCTATACCTGAGCTCTCCCTTCTCAGAACTAACCCAAGCAATCAGACTGGGCTCAGAATTAAGCCCATCTGTGAATTACAGCAGATCCAAAAAGTCATATTTCCGTCTTGAAGCTACGGATCAATTTGCCTAGTTCATGGCCCAGAACCTTCCTTCCCAGAGCTCCTACAGTGTAAAACCTTCAGGTGAAAGAAGAGAAGCAAACTCATCAAGCATGTCCGTGCTCTAGCATCAAAGTTCCCCAAGGATACCTGGAAATCTATGAAACATGCAGATTACACAAGTTTTAAACCACTCTCTAAAAACACAAAGTTTGACCAATGCTTATCTAATAACCAATTTATGAGAATTGTTTGTCTTTAATTAACTCACATATACTTTAACAGATCTAACCATACTATTTGCCTCCATTATTAACACTAGAGAAATATAGTTTAAACTGGGGATTGGCAAACTCTGAAAAGGGCCAGATAGTAAATATTTTAGGTTTTGTGAGCCAGTTTCTGTCTTAACTACTAAACTTTGCCACTGCTGTGAGAAAGTGGCCAGAGAAAATTGGTAGATGAATGACTATGGCTATGTCATGAAACATTATTAAACCATTTAAAAATGTAAAAACCATTCTTAGCTCACAGCCCTACAAAGACAGGCAGCAGGCAGATTTCACTCATAGTCAGCTGACTTAGGCAAAGTTCAAAACCAGAGGCCTTGGAGACAAAAGAAAGAAGATTATTTGTCAAGAACTTCATTCTTTCCCTGCCTTCCCACTTCCATCACACTTTCGTAAAAAATGCTATTTAGAGGACAAAATGAAACGATCAGGAGGAAAGTCTCTATCCACTCTCCTTATTTCCCAGTTTCTTTCCATGCGTTTTCTCATCTCAAGAACGTATTTAAAACGTTGTAACCAGAATCATCAAAATTAACAGAAATAAAAACAATATACTGAAAAGTAAATAGTCTGCCTGAGAAAACTGCAGACATTTCAAAACATTTTTGCAGACAATTTTTATACTACCTTATTAATCAATATACCTTATCTTCCTATGCTAAAAGGCAAGGGGAATAAATCTGGACAAGTGCCAACCTCTAATTAAACTGGAAGAAAGTAAAAGATGATCTATTTACCAGACCCTAATGTTTTTCTCAGAATACATATGTCCGATTTGAAAAGATTTTTTTAAGTTCCATTATAATAATCTTCCATTTTTTCCTTTAACTTACATATGAACATAATCTATCCTTGTAATTTTTTGTAACATACTACAATTTAGAATCCTAAATATGTAAGTGAATTTTAGGCATCCTGAGGAAGAATTGAGTTTACCCATCAAAAAATGCTAGTTGGCTTTTTGAGCTTCAGCCTTTTGATCACTCCTTCCTAAAACACAAAGTGCTAATGATGTGTACTGGATATAAAGAATAGGCCTTTGACAAAACCACAGCCAATGCAGTTTCAACAGGGATGATTCCCACTCCCAGAGGATATTGAGAGCAGTGTCTGGAGACAGTGTTCATTCCTACAACTAGGGGGACAGAGAGAGAACGGTGATGCTGGCAGATATTGGGTAGAGAGCAAGGATGCTGCTAGACACCCTACAATGCACAGGACAGCCCATAAGACCAAAGAATTCTCTGGCCCAAAATGTCAACAGCAAAGAGGCTGCAAACCCTGGATAGAGACAGCAAATGGTAGAGCATGTACCATTTTAAACTAAAGTACTTTAAAGTTGATCTCTTCTTTAGAAAACAGTATGTTAGATTTAGAAATTTAACATTAAGATATTTAAGAGATACCGACCAGGCGCAGAGGCTCAAGCCTGTAATCCCAGCACTTTGGGAGGTCAAGGCAGGCAGATCACAAGGTCAGGAGATCGAGACCATCCTGGCCAACATGGTGAAACCCCATCTCTACTAAAAATACGAAAATTAGCCAGGCATGGTGGCGGGCGTCTGTAGTCCCAGCTACTCAGGAGGCTGAGGCAGGAGAATCGTTTGAACCCGGGAGACGGAGATTGCAGTGAGCCGAGATTGCACCACTACACTCCAGCCTGGCGACACAGTAAGACTCCATCTCAAAAAAAAAAAAAAAAAGATATTCACTAGATACCTACTATCCGCCTGTCTGCATAAAAATATAATTACCTTAAACAGGGCACTCTTTCAGAAAAGCTATGCTATGACCTCAAGTGACACAGTTCATCAAATCAAATGATTTACTTCCTCCCTATTATAGGCAAATTTAGCTATACTCACTAAAGCACTAGATGTGAGCTCCATTTCAGTACAATTAATCCACAAATCTGTCTGAATTTAAACATGGTTTCAACCTTAAAAATAGCAGCTTGGCTTGATAACTGAAACAGAAACCCATTTTAGTTAAAATGTCCTACTTCTTCTTCTGATTAACCTACTAATAACAACTGAGAAGCAAAAATAACTATTTTAGAGTTCTTCCTCCTTGCCTTAAGTTCTGCTCAAACTTTTATAAAAGCTGCTGCTGCTATCAGGAACTTTACCAAGACAGAAGGGACAAAAAATGCAATAAGGCCTTTACAATCCAGCAAACACAGGTCATCAGAGCTGCTAAATATCCTTTCATTTTCTTAAAGATTACAGAAGTTGGAGAACAAGGGAAAACTAAGACTCCTGAATGCAAAAAAAGCTAAGAATAAACCAGGTGATCAGCAACAGCTAGGGAACCACTCATTCCAGGAAACTCAACACTTCACTCCTTCAAAAAAGACTAAAGTTTTCAGTTATCACAAAAAGCAATAGCTGACTCAAAAACAAATAAAAGTGGTCATGTTAGTCACTACTATGCCCACAGCCCAGACACCTCTTAATGCAAATTAAAAGCTAAGACAGAAAATCCCCTTCCAATAATACAACTGTGACATCTCCCTGACAAAAAAATTTGCTTAGGCCCTGATAACAGTGTTCATCTGGGAACAACACACCCAATTCAATTTAAACAAAAACAAACAAACAAAAACATAAACTACTATCTTCAAACCACAGATAGTCATGAGTATCTGGCCCTGGTGGTTTATAGGAAGTCAGTTTGGGTCTTAGTGAAAAATGCTGATCAGGAAGAGTCCCACAGGGCTGTTGGACCGAAGAGGAGTTACAGAAAACCATCCTCAAAAGGCTCTAATGTTTGTTCTTGCATTCCTAAATGCTGGATGCACTATCAAAGTTCCATCACTTCCCAAAAAACACAGATCTCAGTATTATATCCCAGGAAATAAGACAAACTCCCTCATACAAACGTAGACAAACTCCCTCATACAAACGTGAACAAACCCCAGCAGCAAGTGCTATTGTTTATAAATAGACTGCACTGAAGGAAGGGGAAGGAGATCATATTTTCCTTATATGTCATTCTTAAGTAAGATTTACAGATTTATGAAAGCAAGAAAAAAAACTGGGGAATCAAAGTCCTAGTTATATATATTACCATGGGTCAACTTTCATTAATAACATCTACTATGCTAGACTCTTAAGAAGTACTACTGATGAAAAGCATGTAAGCACATTTCTGTATCTGTATTATAGTAAGTTTAAAAAAAAAAAAAAAAAAGGCAACTGGGACCAGTGGATCACACCTATAATCCCAGCACTTTGGAAGCCTGAGGCAAGGGAACAGCTTAAGGCCAAGAATTCGAAACTAGATAGTCAACATAGAAAGACCCGGTCTCTACAAAATAAAAATTTAAAAACTGGCTAGGCACAGTGGCATACACACCTGTAGTCCCAGCTACTCAGAAGGCTGAGGTGGGAGAATGCCTTGGGCCCAAGAATTCAAGGCCACTGCAGTAAGCTATGATTGCATCACTGCACTCCAGCCTGGATGACAGAGCAAGACCCTGTCCCAAAGAAAAAAAAGAAAAAGGTATACAAGTTTCCACCTTCTAATGGCTTTCAATCAAATGCTTATTTAAAGGCATTCTCACTTAATCACTTGATAAATGTTACATAGGCAAAAAGATAAAAGTTTTAACTTCACTTTCACATTTTCCATCAGTCTCAATTTCTGTATTTTAAGAGTTAATCTCTACGGTCATATGCTACACTAATTATTTAAAGAGTGATCATTTGTTATACAAAACCTGACTCATTAATTTACTTCTCTAGATCCAAACATCAGACATTAATAAGACAACCCTATTATACACACCATAGATAGTAAGCAACTTGTGAAATCTGCTTGTAAGAAGTGATGACTAATTTCAGGGAGACCTTAACAAAGTTTCTCCTTTCCATCTGCTCAAATTCTTCCAAGTTATCATAAAGCATTTTCAGGACATTAGTCCCTGACCAACCTCTCATTCACAGTGGAATTTTTATTAATTTTCTTAGCTGAGATTTATTAACCCTGAAATATACACACAAGTTACATCAGATTAGGCCCCCTGTTGCCTCTAGTCCTCCAAGAAGCTAGAAGGAAGGCTTCAGAGTGCTTCAGGATAGATTTCCAAAGAGTATCTCAGAGGCAGGCAGCTGCTCCGGGGTGACAGAAACTGGAGCACCCTGAGCCAGCCCACTCTTGCCCCAGAGTCCAGCCAAATGGTGGAAAACACAAGAGTTTTCCCTCTCCAAAAAAAACAACAAATAGATTGCTCTCAATCTAGGATGGTCTTTAAAAATATCTTGTTTACAAGATGAACCTAAAGCCTGGTGAAGGTTCCATATCAACTGAAACCAACTAAAATGGACAATTTAGAGGAACTCAACACCTATCTAAATAAACCATTCTACTAGACACCAAAAATGACACACAGTGACCAACCTGCTTGGTTCTACTAAAACTCAAGAAAAAATTCAGTACCCAAACTTGCCAAAGAAATGTATTGCAACCTCCTTTTACTATGTTTGGTGTTATTAAGTTAGAAGCAGTGAAAAAAATGAATAAAAATCAAAAAAAGAATCAACTCAAGTCCTGGATGCTGGACTACATAATGGTTTTCATTATAATGTTTAGCTCTGAAATGAGCTCAGACATTCTGGGAAGGTATAAATCTCAAGTGGTAAATGTTTCAGAAAAAGGACCACATTCATTATGGCTTCAGAATAGAAGTTCCTTTAGTTATAAGCTAAAGTACCAGAGAGCAACATGCTCTGCATCAGGGGTACCCGATCCCAGGGCCGTGGACCTGTTAGGAACCAGGCCACACAGCAGGAGGTGAGTGGCATAGCAGGTCAGCAAGCATTACAGCCTGAGCTCCACCTCCTGTCAGATCAGCAGCAGCATTAGATTCTCATAGGAGCCCAAACCTTACTGTGAACTGCGCATGCGAAGGAGCTAGGTCGCATGGTCCTTATGAGAATCTAATGCCTGATGATCTGAGGTGGAACAGTTTCATCCTCGAAACCTCCAACTCCTCCCCAACCCCACCCCTGTCTGTGGAAAAACTGTCTTCCAGGAAACCAGTCCCCGGTACAAAAAAGGTTGAGGATCACTGCTTTCTATTTTACATCAGGTCTTTCCATAAGCAGATGGCAGCCTAAACAGTAGGCAACAGATTCCTAAGAGGCACGACAACATAGTGGCTGGGAGCCTGGGCTACAAAGGCTACCTGTTCAAATCTCAGCTTACAGCTGTGTGACCTTGGGCAAGCTAATTAATCTCTCCGTGCCTCAGTTCCCTCGCCCACTGAAGTTTACCTAAGATATGAAGGCTAATGTCACACACATAACGGTTAAGCTTACAGAAGGGTCTTAAAATGTCTGTCTGCTTGGGGAGTCAGCGGCCTTCCGAGCACTCAAAGAGTATCTTCTTTCTGCAGTGAAAATCCAGTATAGAAAATCTGAGAAAGGCAATCTTAAATACAAAATGCTCTACCTCCCAATTCAGTACCAACAGCCTTCTCCTCCAGCAGCCACTTTCACCTTTCATCAAATGCTTTACACTTAAAGCAGAACTTCAGCCTCTCATTGAGGACTAAGGATGGGTATTACAATATTGGAATTAGCTTTGCCTAAGATTTCCCAGTAACTGAATGAGTCACTCACGTCTTTAGAAATAGAGAAAATGTCAAGGTTGCCAGAAAACCCAGGTCCAGATGTTTGCATAAATCATTTTCAAGTGATCATCAAGCCAAAGCCAAAGGACATTATTTAAGGAAATGCTTTAAGTAAAATATATCACTTTTTATGATTTTCTTGTAATGGAGGAAATTCTGAAAATGAGGTTACTGGAGGGAAAAAAATTACAGTAATTTCAATCCCAAAATTACACAACATATCAAACTAAGCTTAAAACTCCTTACCTTTTTCCAACTGTTCTCTCCAACCTCATCAAGAAGCACTGGACAAGCTCTGAGCTCAAGATTTAAAGATGCCCATAGTGCTTGTTTCTATTTTCTCTGTCATACTACCTAAGGGAAGCAGAGGCTTTTAAAATTTTGATACATCTCTCTGCAGCAAGATTTTTAATACCTCTCACCGACAAAACATGTTGAGAGCTCTGTATTGATGATAGCACCCATAAAAGGGTCTTTTTTCACTTTCAAAATAATTCCAGTAAAGTTTGTCCTTTAATCTCAATTAAATTCATGCCATTTGCTCTAGCATAACAGAAAAACATGGCAAGAATATTCTTTGGTCATTTAAGTTGTCACAAAAGAGAAAAAAATATCAACTTCACGTCTAGGCTTCTCTTTCTCTCGTAAGTCAAGTAGGAATAGTTAGATTGCCCTGTCAGGGTTTGAGTTCTTCAGGTTCATCCGTTCCAGAGCACACTACACAATACCCAGTTCCACCGCAATTTCTGAAGTGCACAGGTTATTGGCAAATAACTTGAAACTGAACTCGCACATGCCGCGCGGCGGGTACCCTTCCAAAGGGAACAGATTGTGTCCGCTTTGCTTATTTTCGGTAACTTTAAATAAGACTTTGGATGGGTCGTTTTCCCAACTCATTTACCAATTTTACCACTGGACGCAGGGCTGAGCGCCCCACAGCTTTCGGCCGGAGTATAACACGCGCTTCCCCACTCGGTTCCCCATGTCTGCCACAAACAATCCAGAGGTAATAGCTGAAGAATGACGACACTAAAATCAACCTACAGATTCACATCTAAAACGGCCGCAACACGAAATAAACTTCTCTCTCTTCAGAGGCAGTGGGGAAGAAAAAATAATAATAATAAGGCTAGGTGGGGTCGGTTTGATCCATTTCCGAGACTCGGTGAGCGCAGGGGTCTGGGCTGGTGCGGGCGACTTAACCCCGTAAGAGCCGAGAACGACCCCACCGCCATACGCTGGCCCCGGGCT
>NW_012106031.1:1276707-1352408 GCF_000951045.1 Mandrillus leucophaeus | reverse complement strand
CCCGGCGCCCAATCGCAGAGCGTCACCGGCCGGACCCGCCCCGCGCCTGCCTCCCAGTGTCCCGGCGGTAGGAAGACCTTACAAGGCTCTTGTGACCTGGCAGGCAGCTTTCTGGGAGTTGAGGCCTTCGGAGGCGTTCAGGCGCCAGCACCCCACGTCCAACAGGGGTTAAACTTACACCCCACTTCCCTTTGTTGCCCAGGTTTCCTATCCTAGGACACTCGGGCCTGGCGTGCCTGGAAGAGTACTTAGTGAAGGGCTGGAGGAAATGCAAGAGAAGAGGGCTTGCACTTTTTCTTCGGGCTATTTCCTCCTTTGGTCACAGCCTGTTGAAACCTGGGGGAAAGGAGACTGACAAAGGGCCGCCCAGGCACATGTAGAAACATCTGACTGCGAATTCCATGAGTGTAATCTGAGAAGTGATGCTTGTGCCAGTTATTGATTGCCTCTCAGCTCCAAATTCACCCTTTTTGACTGCACTGTAAAAATGGATCTGAGCCTTTTAAACAGTTTTTCGTTTGCCTTCTGGGACTGAAGCTTTGTCAGTAGAGGGCGCTGAAGAGACATTACAGAAAAAAAGGATTTTGCTTCCTGGTTTCTGTGTATTGATAGGCTTTTGCAGCATACCTGGCTTTCTCCAGTGCCAAGATCCTATAGTGCTCAGTAACTAGCAATTTCCTCTCCCATGCCCTACTCCAGGAGCTTTGTAGAGGAGGTGAGACACTACCCCATGAATAACTTCCCTGGTACCCTAGAGGTATTTGCAGCAAGTTGCAGAGGGCACATGTTCCACAAGCTTTGCAAGCGTAGCCCAATGGTGACTTCTCTGCCATTCAGTGAGCCAGGTCATGCCCTCTCCAAAAAGGTCTAGATCTTAGCCCTGGGAGGAATTGGGGAGATTCTTCATTGGGCACTCTGTCTCTCAGTCCAAGAGTTAGTTATAAGGTTAGCTCCTTATAACTGCTGTTGCTATATTCTTTAAAGTTCTCTTTTCACTAGTGAATCCTTCATTACTCTAATTCTCTATTATAGTTAATAATTCTTTTTATTAAGCCTTCCCTGTCCCAGGAGTAGTCCCAAGAAATAGACCTGCAAAGATGGGATTAAAGGTCAGTTTGATTGAGGTTTTGAGCTTGAGCTCCTTGCCAAAGGGAAATGTAATTCATGACATGCTGGGCATCTCAATTAAGCAATTACCTGTGGTTGATCCTGATGAAGTGCCAACTGAAGCCTGTGCCTTGGGGGCCCAAGTGGCTGCTACACTTGACTGCTATGGTTATAAAGGTGACTAGAAAGACTGGTGTGGGATGGATTCTTTTGAGTGGTTAGTTATAAAGAGAAATGAAAGCACAGGTTTTTTAACTCTCAGAGTTATGGCATGAGAACCAGAGATATTCTGTAGAATTCTAAAAGCTCTGGTTTATTGTAGCAACAAGAATGATGCTGAGAAACAAAATTTTAATTTTCATGTTACTAAATTATAACTGCTATTAAATTCATACACATTCTCAGTTTTTCACGTAAAAGGGTGTTATTTTTTAATAATAGAATCTCAATACTTGAAATGGGTTGGACCCAGATAAAACCGACAATCTTAAACACTCCAACTCTTTCTCTTATCAGTGGAAGTAGGTTGCCCTCCAGTGTCTACAGAGACTAGACTTGCTTGAAAACCTTGACTATAGAGGATGCCACTATCTATATGGGCTCCCTGGTTTCAGTGGGGATGACACAATCTCAGAATAGCAGAGGCCAGGCAGCACATAACCAACAAAGACAAGGTGGGCACATCTACCTTAAAGGGCAGCAGGATATCAGACTGCCTTGGCTTACAAAGCTGCTCTGGGAACAAAATAGGTAGGCAGTTGAAATAGATTATTGCTTGATGTTTATAACAGTTGTAAAGATCTAGGTCAGGTAGCCAAAACCTGACTTGAGTCACCACAGTGGGTAGTCACAATCTCCCAGTTCTCAGACCTAAGTCAATTCACAGACCCTTAGTCCCTTGGTTGAAGGAGAATCTGTGTCCCCTTTAGGAAGGATCTTGCACCTTGGCCACAGTGCACATGGCAAATTCTTTCAAGCTTTCCCCAAAACGACATGTGGCCATTTACTAGTGACTCTGCATTGGCGAAAAGGAAATACACAGATCATTTTAGGTTTACTAAACACTGGCTCTGAGTTGATGCTAATTCCTGGGGACAGAAATCACCACTGTTAGTCCACATACCAACTATGTGTCTACTTTCCCAGTGTAATTGGAATATGTATTAATGACATCATTTTAATGGCAAAAACAGCAATTACTTTGGCATCAACCTAATAATTGTAATAGACATACTTAGCAACTGACAGGATCCCCACATTGGGATTTAGCCATAGAAAGAGGACCATTATTAGGGAGAGCTAAATGGAAGCTCCAGGAGCTCTTGGAGCTTCCATTTAGTTCACCAGATGCAACACTGCATGGCTGGGAGGAATTGCAGGAATCAGTGCTACCATAAAAGCCTTAAAAGGAGTAGGGGTGGTGATACTTATTCTCATTTAATTCACCAGTGCAGAATAAATCTAGTAGAATAACTGTGGACTCATAAACTTAATCAAGAAGTGATTCCAATTGCTGCTGCTGCTGTCTCAAATGTATTATTTTTACTGGAACAAATCAACATAAGACTTGGCACTTGGTATATAGCTACTGATGTGGCTAATGCTGTTTTCTCTATACCTATTTGTAAAACCACCAGAAGTAGTTGGCTTTCTCCTGTCAGGGCCAACAGGATACCTTCACAGTATTGTCTTGGGGGTGTATCAATTCACTTTAATATAGTCCACAGAGATGTTGATTGTCTTGACATGCTATAAAATATCACACTAGTCCACTGCATTGACAACATTATGCTGATTGGACCTGATAAGCAGGAATTAGCAAGTATTTTAGGTGCCTTAATAATATATATTTAAACTAGAGAGAAGGAGATAATGATCTTGAGTATGATATGACAACTCTAAAGTGGTCACTTCAGATGTGGGATATGTTCAAGGATGGTACAAGCTATACGAGTACAAAACCACTGAGTCACTGAGAGATGAATCCAAACAGATGGTGTTGGTTAGCAATGGTTAGGATTTGGGGGAAAGGGGGCAAAGTAATTGTTGCAGGGACTGGTCATACCAATCATGTGGCCATGGAAGGAAAGTGGTATAGGCTGAATGTTTCTCTTTAAAATACACATGCTGAAGTCCCAACCCCCCGTACCTCGGAGTATAATAGTATTTAGAGATAAGGTCTTTAAAGAAGAGATTAAGTTAAAAAGGCGATTAAGTTAAAATGAAGCTGTTAGTGAGGCCCTAATCCAATCTGACTGGTGTCCTTATAAGAAGAGAGAGAGACCAGGGATACATGCACACAGAGAAAAGACCATGAGAGAACAGATTGGGATGGCAGCCATCTGCAAGCCAAGGAGAGAGAGGCCTCAGGAGAAACCAAACCTGCTGACACTTTGATCTTGGACTTCCAACCTCTAGACTGAGAAAATAAATATCTGTTGTTTAAGCTAGCCAGTCTTTGGTATTTTTTTATGCCATCCCTAGCAAACAAATACAGAAGGCAACCACCCAGCTGATAGAAAATATTAGGTAGGTGCAAAAGTATTTGCGGTTTTTGCAGGTAATGGCAACTGCGATTTTTTAAAGGTAATGGCAAAAAAAACGCAATTACTTTTGCACCAACCTAATATTTGCAAATCACATATTTATTAAGGGACTAATATCCCAAATATATTATGAGCCCACATAATTCAATAGTACCTAAATAAATAGTCCAATTTTAACATGAACAAATCACGTGGATAAACATTTTTTCAAAGAAGACATACAAATGGCCAACAGCTAATATTAAAAGGTGCTCTAGGTTGGGCATAGTGGCTCATTCCTGTAATTCCAGCACTTTGAGAGGCTGAGGCAGGCAGATCACTGGTGAAACCCCTTCTCTACTAAAAATATGAAAATTACCCATGCGTAGTGGGAGGTGCCTGTAATCCCAGCTACTGTGGAGGCTGAGACGGGAGAATCGCTTGAAGCCAGGAAGCGGAAGTTGCGGCGAGCAGAGGTTGCACCACCGCACTCCAGCTTGGGTGACAGAGGAAGACTCCATTTAAAAAAGAAAAAGGTTTTCTAATCATCAGGCAAATGTAAATGAAAGCCACAATGAGATATTACCTCATACCTGTTAGGATGGCTATTAGAAACATGTCAAATAATAATAAGAGTTGACCAAGAAATGGAGAAAAGGAACCCTTGTACACTATTTATAGGATTATAGACTGGTAAACCATTGTGGAAAACAGTATGAAGTTCCTAAAAACTTAAAAATAGAACTACCACATTATCCAGCAATCCCACTCCTGTGTATATATCCAAAGCAACTTCTCTTTTTCAGAAAATTAATTTGGATAATCTTAATCACTTATTTACTTTACTGAAATAAGATTTTACTATCACTTATGAAAAAGCTGTATGTTTTCCTATTGTTACTAACATACTAACGTATGAGTCTTTATGTCTCCTGGAGTTGATAATAGCCATTCCAAGAGATGTGAGGTGATATCTCATTAGATAGCTGCACTCCCATTTTCATTGCAGAATTACTCACAATAGCCAAGATGTGGAATAAACCTAAGTGTCCATCAACAGATGAATGAATAAAGAAAATGTAGTATATATAAACAATGGAATACTATTCAGCCTTTAAAAAGGAAGGAAATCCTATCATGTGCAACAATATAGATGAACCTGAGGAACATTATGCTAAGTGACATAAGCCAGATTCAAGAAGACAAATACCTCATGATCTCACTTATACTGGTATGTGGAATCTAAAGAAGTCAGACTCATAGAAATAGAGAGTTGTATGGTGGTTGCCAGAGACTGGGAAGTGGAGGAAATGGGATTTTGGTCTAAGGGTATAAACCTTCAATTATTAGATGAATAAATTCTGGAGAGCTAACATACAGCATGGTGACTATAGTTAATGATACTGTACTGTGTACTGAAAATTTGCTAAGAGGGTAGATCTTAAGTGTTCTCACTATCCACAAAATAATGGAAATTATGTGGGGTGATGGATACGTTAATAAGCTTATTTGTGGTAATCACTTTATAATGGATACATGTATCAGAACTTCATGTTGTATACCATAAATATGTACAATTTTTATTTGTCAATAATACCTCAATAAAGCTGGAAAATAGATTGATAGATAATTGATAAATTGATGATTGATAGAGATATACAGATAAATTAGATAAATACATAGGATGGATAGATAAATAGATGAGATGAGATAGATGATTGATAGATAGATAGATAGATAGATAGATAGACAGACAGACAGACAGACAGACAGACAGACAGACATACGTTCTGGTTTCCCCAGGACCTTCAGAACAAACCTAGGTGCCTATCCTGGGATACAATTTTTTCATTTGGGAAAGATATGAGAAATTTTATCCTCCCTTTGGATCAGAGCAATTATCTCTGTCATTAGGGAAACAAATTGCTACAGATTTAATCCTTATGCTATGAGAAAATTTTCTAGCAAAAGTGAAAGCAAACATTCTCTATAGTGTACATGTTTTTGGGGCTCAGAAGGCTAGAGCTTTTTGTAGGAACACTGAAAATAGAGGGAAGGGAAGGTACATGAGGGCAGAGCTCATATCATAAAGGTTCAAATCTGATTGCTTCTCCAGTACATAAAGCTTTTGTGACTTTGGGAAAGTTACATAATATCTCTAAGCCTCCATTTTCCAACATATTATATTGGGGTAGTAACAGTGATCTTTCAGCCTTGCTGTGTGATTAACACAGGTAGTGACATATTGGGAGAGCATTCCCCAGATACTTCCATTTACTCTGGGAAAGTGAAAGATGGGTGCAATTGGGAGGTGAGTAGGGGAGAGAACATTTGAAACAGCTGCGGTGGGACATGGAGAAGGAAGTCCATGTAGATAATCGGACAGTATTGATTTGTCATGGAGCAAGTTTACCGTTTTCTCCCTTGTCATTGATCTATGGCTTGAGAGCTCAATGAAAGTGTACTGTGAGGGTAATCCAGGAAGAACCCCTTCTACCAGGATGCAAGAACAACAGTCACCCAAGGAATGCTCCAGGTTGGGAGCATATCACAGATATCTGTCATTTTTCCTACCCACTGAAATACATTTTTGCAGTGAAGATTGAGTTGAAGTGAGCACTCAATGTAATTTTGAATAGGAAAGGTCTCGAAGGAGTGCTTTGGGTGAGGTTTCTGGAAGGCATGAGGTCTAGCCCCATGCTTCTGGTGATAAGTCTATATGTGCACAAGAGCCTCAGCTTATATTTGCTAACAATAGGAAAATCTGTCTTTTCTGACAACTGATACTCTAAGTCTGTCTGAGTTCCTCAAAGGCCTAAATAGATCATATCTAAGGGGGGAAAATTGGAAAGAAGTAGGACAAAGTTCTAAATCCTAAAAACTTGAGAAAATTTTATAATTTTGGTTGCATAAAACTATAAATGAATGAGGGTTTAATCCTTTTCTCCACTCTACCTATTGTGAAAATCAGTCTGTCAAAGCCCTGAGCATCCTTCCACATTCTTTCTGGGTATGCTGAGAATGCAAAGCCCTGACCATTATTTACTTGTGTCCTCTCAGGATTGTGTTTGCAGGGAGCAGCCTTGAGCAACTGAGTAATGCCTTCTCCCAAACAATGAGCAGACTGACTTACCACACACTGTAAAGCAGTAAATTCCTCAAGCGCAATATTCCTTTGCTGTGACAAATCCACTGTGTACGTTGCATCCACCTGGACCCATCCCCTCAGACCCTGTGGGATCTGGGGGACTTGAGAAACTAGCACCGACATCAGGCTCAACATCTTCCTTTGTCTCTTTAACATATTCCTTTGTCTCTAATCGGGATGGCTTGTGTTTTCCACTGACATCCACGAAACAGTAGCGAGCCTTTGACCTTTTACAGATCTTGAAATTACCCACCTACCTAAGAGACTCTTGATATTGTTGGCATAACCTTTACCTCCCTGTGCCTTTCTTCCCATGAAAGGAAGCTGCAAGAGAGGATGAGTCAAGCAGCATAACACACTGCTGAGAGAGACATAAGAAGGTAAGGGAAGGAGAGCTGGAGGAGGACTTTATTCTTTATAACCCTTCTCACTATTTGAAATTATGTATTGACGTATTTTATGTCTATCCTACCAATAGAATGCAAGCTGCTACAAGTCAGGGACCTTATGATTCAACGTTGTATATTAGTGAGTAAAATAATGTCTAGCAATATTGAGGACTAATAAATATTTGTTGAATGAGTGAATAATAATCTTCGTCCTGAGCTACCAGTTGATGTGGATTGGTGGTGCCCATTATGAGTTGCCCTGGCTCGTAATAGATGTCTGTCTGCTCTTGAGCTGCATTTAAAGCTATTCCTTTTGTCTTTGTGAGTCAGCACTAAATCTTTATATTCCTATAAAGTGAGCTTTTCTTTAATAAAAAGCCCTGTAAAGGGAATTTCTCCCCCAAATTATTTTTCTAATCATCTCGATCACTAAAGGAAGTCCAATATAGGGATAGAAAGAAATGAACACCATGTAATGCATCTATGCTCAGTGCTTTACTTATGTTACCTCATTTAATTATAACTCTGCAAGACTAGTATATTAACATCTATTTTACATATAAAGAAACTTAGATACAGAGAAGTTAAATAACTTGTTTTAGAATAGTTAGCTACTAAATGGTATAGCTTGGTTTTTCTGGTTTCAAAACTCCTCTTTTGATGCAGCATTCTATAGAATTATGATACTTTATGCCTTGTACTACAACGAATAGATTTTTGAAAATAACATTTAGGAAGTGTATTGCTCAGACTAAGTGTAAAAATTAGAAATCATTCTAGGTATTTTAAGCAAGAAGTTATTTAATAGAGGATGCTTACAAAAATCCATGTCAGGATTGAAGAAGTGGGCTGTAGACCAAGCTTCCAAAAGTGATTCCCAGTATAATACCAAGCTGACCTATCAGTGAAGCTGGAACCTCTGAAGACTACTGGAACACTGAGTTCAAGACCATAACCCTATGACAGAAGGTGGAGTCAAAAACCTACTGCTGTCAATGGCCTCAGATGCATATTGTCTTCCAGGAGGCTGAATAATGGACTATGGAACACTGCTGCAGAAAAATGTTTCTATGACCTTACTTCTAAGAGAAATGCAACCAAAAGTGGTTAGGAGAGTGCCTTAACTTCTTTTCTGTTAAGTTTTGCATGAGTGTATCTAATTATAGACCTAATTCATATCATAGCTCTACGTGCAAAGAAGTCTAGGAAACGTTTTAAGTTTCCAGTCTCTGCAGTATAAAAGCCATGATAAGAAGAGAGGAGAATGGACAGTGAGTGAGCCAGCCTGCAGTAGTAACCACAAGCAGTATTTGTAGAAATACAGATATATCTACAGAGAGAATGGAATAAAATGTTTAAAACTGTCTCTTTTCAGAAAAACCTGTAATATCTAATATATGATTACTTATTTGAACTCTGAACTCTTAAAATTACAATCTTTATGGCTGTGATTTATCCTGGGGAAAATATCTTCTATGTACAGTATAATTAGGGCTAGTAATATGTCTAAATGTGCACTTATCAGAGATGAGAAAATTATTTGTGATGTAGGATCATCACTTTCATTTTTCTACAGCCCTTTGTTTGCTGTCACTACAATTGGCCTAATTTGGGGGAACAGGAGGCCTATTTCAGCCAGACCTAGGCCTTTCTCTGGATTCTCTTTGACTCTGATTTTCATATGCCACACAATACTCATGTAGGAAAGACTTAACAACTCTGTACTCTAAAGCTTCAAAGACACTTAGAACATCCAAACATTTTACAAGGAGACTCCAGAAAGGCAAAAAGATTTGCCCAAGGTCTCAAGGAGACTAGACTAGAAGTCCAGTTCTCTGATTCCATGTCTAAAGCTTTTTCATCAAAAAACTGAGCCTTAG
Organism: Mandrillus leucophaeus; assembly: GCF_000951045.1. Taxonomy (NCBI): domain Eukaryota; kingdom Metazoa; phylum Chordata; class Mammalia; order Primates; family Cercopithecidae; genus Mandrillus; species Mandrillus leucophaeus. Next base: position 1,343,359 of record NW_012106031.1, on the reverse strand, counting down.
ATTGCATGCTATCTAAATACAGAATGATGTGTGTGTGTGTGTAGTGTGTGTGTGTGTATGTGTGTGTAGTGCATGTGTGTGACTCCACTTATATCAAGTTCAATAACAGGCAAAATAAGCTATATCTTTTTAGAAGCATACTTACATGTAAAGCATAAAGGAAAGCAACAAAGCACTAAGCATCAATGTCTAGTTCGTGGTGGAGGAAAGGAGTTGTGACCGGGAAAGGGCACATGGGGACTTCAACGGTGAGGGCAAGCAGGGCTCAGAGTGGTGCATGCCTATAGTCCCAGCTTCATGGGATGCTGAGGCAGGAGAATTACTGGAGCCCAAAAATTTGAGTCCAGCTTGAGAAATAGAGCAAGACCTCATCTTTAAAAAAGAAATTTAAAAAAATTCTAAAGGGGGCGATGGAAATGTCCCAGGAAATTCAGTTTTGTAGGACTTAAGCTTTTTTTCCCTAAGTTTTGAAACCCAATGTAACATATTCGACATTTTTGCCTTTACTAATACTTTGTTTTAGTACCTATTATATGACAGAGCCAGACTAAATGCTGCATTATTTCCTTTAACTCTAACAAGAACACTCTGATAAAAAACACTACTACTATCCTCATTTTGTAAATGAGAAGACTAAGGCACAGCTTTTACTAACTTGTCCAAATCCACACAGTTCAATAGCAGAGCTGATATTTAATCCATCTGATTCTACCCCTCTGCTCTGCTAGCCACAAGAAACTTAGTAAGTGAGAAAATTATAGACACCTCTTTTTATTAGTATTTTATAGTCACAAAAGTTATAGTTATGAAACCATATTAATAATAGAAAAAATAGGATGTAAAATTACACACATATACACACACATAATTATGATTACATCTATGTTAAAAATATATGTGCCTAGGTACAAAAGACCACAAAACACTGATAAGTTAGATTGATGAAATATGGGTGCTTTTTCCCAATCTTCTCTGTTTTCCAAATTTGTTATAAAGTAGTTGTATTAAATTTACAATGGAAAATATGTTCTAAAATAAACTTCCCATTTATTTGAAACATAAAATTTCATTTCTGTTCTTTTCTTTCCTACAGCTTTGTATAATCTTTAGAAAACTCTTCTGCTCAATGAGTGACTTCATTACTAAATTGATGGCACCAGATCATTCTAGCTATGCAAATTACAAACCCACAGCCAGCTGAGGAAAAGGCGGATAAAAGATTACATTAAAAATTAAAGCAATGTGTGGCGATATGGAGATAATGTGCTTACAATTATTTCTACATATTTAATATTTATGCAATTACAAAGCCAGTTATGATAAATACAGTATTAAATCTTGAGTTCTATTCCCTTTGCCCGCTGATATTTTTGACCTTGAACTGAGACTGCCCAATAATACATTAAAAAATGACTGTGGGAGAAGCATCTCCTTTCGCCTATAAATGATAAATGCTTATTTCCTGGAAAGTGATCTCATTTCTTCCTAGCTTTTGTTTATCTTCAATGCCTTGGTATTTTTTTTTTTTCTCTCTCTGGCATATTCTGATCACCCTTGAAAGCGCTGGGCTTTCAGTCTTCCACAGTTTAGTTGTGTTGTTTTCTGGTGCTGCTGCTGTGATGTGTTTTCTGTCAGAGGAAATTTACAGGCACATTAGCCTACTTGACAGGCACAATGAGCCACAAGGCTCTCCTAAGGAGAAACTTCCACATGCTGTGGTGAGATTTTCTGTCTTTCCATCTCATCCTCCCTCTTTAACCTTAATATAATATACCCCCATGATTCTGATATAAACCCCAACCACTTTCCCTTACGGGTATTGCTTTGAATCCTGGTTTTAATTCTCTGATTCACAAGAAAAGCATTATACTGCTTCTATAGTAATTAATTCATATTTCCATAACAATCTGACTATAGCAGTGTATAGATAAAGCTAATGTCTTTGCTTACAGCCCTATAGATACCAAGTAAGGAATGGATGGGGACTTTTTTTTTCTTCCTATGGTAAGTCACTGACACAAAGGGAGGAAAATAGCATCCAAGAAGTATACAAAGAAAAAGCAATAGAATTAACTTTATGGAGGATATTAAGAGAGAAAATTCTAAAACAATTTACTTTTCTTAGTGTTTCACAGAAAAAATGATCAGCAAGAATTAATAAAATGTATTAAAAATTCAGAAACCTGGGCCGGGCACAGTGGCCAGCACGTCGAGAGGCCAAGATGGGCAGATTGCTTGAGTTCAGAGTTCAAGACCAGCCTGGGCAGCATGGCGAGACCTCGTCTCTACAAAAAATACAAAAATTAGCTGGGTATGGTGGCACATGGCTGTAGTCCCAGCTACTCAGGAGGCTGAGGTGGGAGGATCACTTGATCCCCGGAGGTCGAGGCTACAGTGAGCCATGATTGTACCACTGCACTCCATCCTGGATGACAGATTGAGACCCTGGCTTAAAAAAAAAAAAAATTAGAAACACAAAATGAGACAACTGAAGAGGTAAACTGTTTTCTTGGCAGATTCCTAATAAATTAGAATATTCCCCCAAGGTTATTAAAGAACCAAAGGCCTGTGCATTTTTCATTTCATATATATTATTCTGCCCTTTGGGGAGTAAATTTGTTAAAACAAAGCCTTTCTGGTACATTCATACCCTGACTTGATGCTAAGATATTTCTTCAATTTAAAATCTTCCACCTTTTAAATAATTTTGAGGGGTGATTTTTGTTTTGGGAGCATTCCTTTTGTCCTCCTTATGTGTGAACCATCAGCATGTAAGTATGTAACCTAGAGAAGTTATTCAAAATAGTCCAAAATCACATGTAGGTTTCTTGCTTGATTCTCTGCCAAGAAGCCAGAGGCATTTTCCAAGCCAGTCCATAATATTGGTCTGAGCTACTCCATTTGTTGAATGAATAAACAAATGAGCCATGAATGAAGCTTGCATTATCAGGAACCCAGGAGTGGGTGGTTTTTCAGTGGACTCATTCTTTAGAAAATTAACTAAGAACATTCTTAATTTGGTCCCCGTGCCCTTTTTCTCTTTCTTGGGCCATGCTCTCCAGATGGTTTCACGGAAGTCAACTGCAGCTGTGTTCTCATCCATGCCCTCTGTCCCTTCTCCCCTTCAGAGTTCAAACAAGACTCTTGCTTAGCTCTGGCAGCTTGGTGGGTCCTCAGAGAGGCTGACTCATTTCTCATGCTCCCCTGAGGTCTCTGAGTGAGAGAGCAGACCACAGATTCGCTTATGTAGAGTGATTCTTCTTTAGTCTGGTTTTCTCTAACTACGGGGAATCTCCTCTCTGCCTTTTGCTCCTCTGTAAAGACTGTAATGGTAGAGGCTGAATTTTTAACCTTATTTGTCAGGAGGATGAGCGGTCCCTCCAGCTAGTCCTAAGTATTGGCAACAAACCCCATAAATCCTGCCAACCACAGAAAAGCACGGAAAACCTGAAGAACAAGGATTATGCACCCTTATACGAAGAAAACCAAGGCACCAGTCAGTGGACTTTTATATACAGCTATTCTCCCTCTGAAGATCTTTAGTATAGCTCCCATTTATCTAGGGTGATTTGAGTAAGACTCTTTTTTAAACAGGAGGCCAGTTTAGATAACACCTCAAGGCGTCTTTAAATTCATGTTTTACTTGTTTTGTTTTTTAATTCACAGGGTCATAAAACAACGAGTAAAACTTTCATAAACAATATACATTTATGCTCTTACCTTAGCCAGTGGTAGATTTTCTCTTATTTTAACACTGAATTATTTTAACAAATTATTCTCAGACGCCTAATTATGTGCCAGGTGGGCCCTGCTGTAGATGCTGAAAATACGGCATAGTGCGTTTATTAAACCTGCAGTGTGCAGACTGCATCTAGATGCTGAGAGTTCTTGGGACCTTCTGATAAACTGTTCATATTTTCTATACCTACTTATACATTAAACTGTACTGAGGTAGGTTCTCCAAATCATGGAATTCAGCTGCCTCTCGAATCTTCCAGGACTAATCCAAAGAAAACAGCCAGTGGACACATTTTCGTTGGGATGAGTGTCTCCAGGAGCATGATTTTATGAACTCCTCAAAGTCAAAATCCTGAGGATTTTTTTGTTTCAGTATCAAGAACTGTTTACTGAAACTAACCAGTGCTCAGGTAGATGAACTGCCAAAAAGGAAACTAAAACAAGGAAACATTTGCCAGTCTGGATGTCTCACTCATAGCTATCTGGGGAGCTACTACGAGATGGATGGAAAGGGAGAGTCGCTCACCTAGAAGCCTGGCTGTCAAGTGAAAATCCAAGCCTGGAGTTTTTCCCCTAAGAACCCCTATGACATTTTATTCTTTAAATAAATCTTTTCTTCCTCTCTTTAAGTGAGAGATTGACATTTTAAGATCAATCATGCCTCTGCTTTGCAGACTAAGAACAAGGTAAATGGAAATTAAGCAAAATTTCCATGTTTTTGAATAAAAATGCTCAAAACAGCTGTATCCTAAATCAGTATTTTCAAAAAGGGATGCTCTTCCCCCAGTGGTCATTCTCATTACTATGGTTATCTCAAGGCCTTTTGATGTCAAAATTTCACTCTGTTTTCTCTAAAAGAAGCATTCTGAACATACACCTGCTGTTTGAATAGCAGCAGAAAGCAAAGGAATTTCACACCACATTTTTTCCATCATAGTCAAGGATGTTTTATCCCTTTTGATACAGTCACAGTTTACCAGCTCTTTCAGCCCCTTACCATCATGAGATAAGTTTCAGCATTTTTAGTATGGGCTACAGCTGAATTCTTTCCTTCTCTTTATGTTTAGTAACCTCTCTTCCTGTTCATAATGGCCTTGTTAACAACTGGCTAGCCTCTCCTAAACCAAATTTGTTTGGTGCTTTTAGCTAATTTAAAATCATTTATAAAAATAGTAAGGCTTTCAGGCCATTCGGTCAGTCCATAGACATTTACTATGTAAATGCATTGGATTAGGTGCTAGGTACCATGGACGGCCAGGGAGCGTGTTGTGGTGAGGAGCACTGGATAAGGCTCGAAAGGTGCCACTCTAGAATCAGCCTTACTTCTGACCAGTGTGTAGCCTGGGCAAGGCCATCAATCTCTGGGACTCCAGTTTTCTAACCTAAAAAATAAGAGGAGGACAAGGGAGGGCTGCTGCTCAGTCTCTCATATTCTGTGATTGCTGCTGGTTTAGTGAACTCACTGCAGTGGAAACACAGTGGCCTCACAAAGATGAATGCTTTCATAAGCCCTCCTAAAGCATCCTAATTCTAATCCAAGGGGCAGTTTTAGTGCTAGGACTTACACTTTTACAAACACCCAAGAAGACTTTTAAAGAAGGGGTATACATAGATATGTTTTTCACTTTACTGTATATTTGAGCATATTCTCCCCACAAACACTTGTCCTACCTCCCAGATGCTAGATTGTATAGGAAGTAGTCTCTGAGCTTGAGGGTCAATTAGAATTCCAAGCATCATGATCTAATCTTCCCAGGATAATAATAAATCAGAGTTACAGAAACAAGCTATAAGGCCAGATAATACTGAATCTACAATAGTGACAATTCATCAGGGTACATTAAAACTCCCTAATTCTGTGGCATTTCAGTATTTCCAATAGTTTTCAGTGTTTGCCCTCACTGTTATTGCTATCTCTTTATTTGTATTCACAATAAAATCAATGCTTTCTGTTTGTACAATATTGTATTGTTACTTATATGCAAACCATTAGATATTCTTCTAACATAATGTGAGAATTGCTTTATTTCTTCTATCTTCTGTCTATACAAATACATTTTATAAAATACTTTAAAATGTATCTAAACTTGCAAAATATGCAACATTTTGTATTGGGAACAGGCAGTATGATTCCTCAATTTCTGACATTAACAAAGGGGAAGAGAAAACCTCATATTGCTTTTTAGTTCTCAAGTGCCTGAATTTCTGTTTAGTTCATTCAATTTTATATATCAAAAAATATAGTAACTTACTTTATACCATTGATCAGAGAGAGGATACTTTCTTGTTTCCATTTCTAAAAACAGATCCCACATATACATCACACATTAAAAAAAAAAATGAAGAACAGGTAGTAAGGTATGAGTTATATTGAGTAGCTCTCTATTTCCCTGACTTCCTAATAACATTTCACGGCTTTCTCTACTTTCTTTCCTCCCTCTCACTATAAATATCAGAGCTGATGACTGACTTTTACTGCTACCTTTCATGCAAACTCCTCAGGCTTGCAAATCAGCTACTGATTCTGGGAACCATCTCCCAAATCTCCCTCCCTGGCTCGCACAGCTTCCTGATGGGGCTTTGGAGCAACAAAGAATACACACGTTGTATAGCATATTGATTTGAATAGTAAAATTCAAAGGTTGATTTTAGACTCCTTGCTTCAGCCCCTATCAGCCCCTGTGGTGCTTGGCACAGGGCAGCTGCTTCCTAAACATTTTGCCTGTTGAAAGGATGGCAAAAGAGCATCCTGGACAGAAGACACAAATAGAAAAGAGGTATAGAAATGTTTGCAGCAAAGCCTTCCTGCAAGCAGGAATTCTACTTTCCATTTCAAACATGGATGCTTTTTAAAAATAACATTTCAAGATACTTTAATCTTTGTAAAATGAGTTACCTTCCTTAATAATGGTCCAGTTTAATAGTCTATTACACCTATCTTTTGACCTTTTCATAGTACTTTACACTCACATTCACCTTCATTTTGCCTGACCAAAACTTGTGAAGCACATTTACTGGGTATACTGGGATGTATGCATATGTATAGATATCCAAATGCCATGCTGCTGAAGAAACATGGAAGAATGGAATGATTAATCACGGCGATTAGCATGTTTGAGAGCATACTACGTACCAGGCACTGTACTGAGTACTTTATCTCTCTCTCTCTCTCTCTCTCTCTCACACACACACACACACACACACACACACACATTCCCATTTAACACAATTATTTGAGGTACAAGCTATTATCAACTCCATTTTATACTTGAAAAAACTGAGACACAAAATGTTAAGATCACATACCAGAAGATGTCAGCAGACATGCTAATGCTAACCAAGGCACTGCCCTCCATTACCTAAAACTGAGATGCTCAGCATCACCCAACAAGTGACATGATACATGTATCATTTGAGAACTCAGTTCCAAATATTAACTAAATGAGTATTACTGACAAACTTCTGAATTTTGTGGCAATTCTATTTCCTTGAAAACACGAAAGTTCCTAGAGCTATGGCTCCCGAAAAAAAAATTTTAAACCTCTGGCCCTTGAACTGTGCTGGCTGATATGACAGCCACTAGCGCCATATATGGTTACTAAATTAAATTAATGTAACCCCTCAGTTGTACTAGCCACATTCCAAGCACTCAATAGTGGCATGTGGCTAGTGGCTACTCTACTGCCAGCACAGCTAGGTGACATTTCCACCATAACAGCATTGTTGCTCTAGGAAACAGATAACTGAGCAGATACAACAAAGCAAATGATCCTTGAGCCCCTCAGAAAAGGATCTCACATATATTTCCAAGCAAGGATATTTACTGAGTGCCTGCTCTGAGCCAGGCATGGTGCTAGGTGCTGGGGGTGATGATCAGCAAAGATCAATAAGGGTCAATGAGGTATGCACGATTTCCAAGTCAGGCTCCAGTTCAATGATAAGAGAGGTTCAACTAGTAAGAGGCAAGGCATAAAAAACCTAAAAGACGGGACACCTAACCCTGACTTTGGGGCAGAGGTGAGGCAAGGCTTTCTGGAGAGGGAAAATGTAAATTAGGGCCTTGACTGTGAGAAGCCTCATTAACAAAAAAGAGGAAAAGTGTTTCTGAATTAAGGAACAGTCTGTATGAAGACTCAGAAAGGTGAGAGAGCATGCCATGCTTTGGAGGAATTTAAAGAAGTCAGTAAAATTACTTTCTTCATCCATTCTATCTCTTGAGATTAGAGTTTTGATCATTGTTTTATCCAAGTTACTTAGCACAGAAGGGAAGGCAGTAGGGACGGAAAAAACAAAGGATCTCTTGGAGCCAGATGTAGCTAATAACTACTATCACCTCCTACCATCCCACATGTTTCAGTGTGAAGAATGTGCATGGACAGTAGCCTTGGATTGATAGCAACGCAGCAGTCACCTTGGATAAAGGACATATGCTGGGTAATTTGCTAGCATTATTTAGTTCAGTCCTTACCACAAGCCTACCTATTTCCCGACATTCACATTTGCATAATTGGAAATTGGTAGAGAAACCCATGAGATAGAGCAACCTGAACTTTTAAGTTCTTTTCTATCTGCTTAAATACCAGGCTATACAGGCTTCTAGGTTATTGTTACTGCCCTAGCCCTGGCTAGTACTACCGGTCATGAGCAGCTAGCAAACTGGTTTAACTCACATGAAGACACAGAAGGTAAGCCAAAGAGAAAAACTAAGAAAACTTGTATTGAAGAGAAATTCGTTTGCACCAGGTAAATGTAATCAAAAGAAAAAAGTGACTAGGGAAAATGCCCTACCTTTCTTTCAGAAGCCACCTGAATAATGACCAACAATTTACCATTTGTTTAACCCCAGCAGAAGAATTCTGTCTTATCCCTAGAGTTTTCCAGGAAATTAGGAGACTAGGAACACTTGTACTCGTTGTCTTATCTAGCAATGATCAAACTGACTCAAAACATTTGTGACCTACAGTGAGCTACTTCAAGCAAACTTTCTTTACAAAGTTCCCTCTAAGATTGCCTCAATCTGCTGAAAACTGTTTTGTGATTCTACCCAGCTAAAATTTCAGTGGCGCATATCTTCGGATAAAACAGTTCATTCGCATCAAGCAGTAATTAAATGTGCAGGGCATGAAATAAGCAGCAAGTTTGGCTTCAGAGCCATCTTGCAATCTGTAAGTGATCCAAGACAGACCATATGCCTTTAAATCTAGATGACTGCATACATATCCAAGAGAAACCTAACTGCCACTACTGCACAGCAAGTGTCATCGAAAGATGAAAAAAAGACAGATTTATGTAGCTTGTCTGACAAATGTAAGCTAATATGCATATGTCCACCGAGACTTGGTAAACTACACTTAACTTTACTTTTTGGGTTCTTGATTCAGTTCTACCAGAGAAGACATTCAAACTGACAACTCAAACCAACGGTATTCTTAACTAGTCCATTGCCATGGAGTATGGTGAGAGTTTTTGTCTAGGAAGGGTTGCCACCCTCCTCCTTTGGTTCCTTGAAGAATCTCCTCCCCCTCTCCACAAAGGGGCTGCCCCCGACAGTGCCTCATACCCTGACTCCTGAACAGGCTTGCCTGACCTGGCAGAGTGGTTGATTCCATCGTCAACATGTGATGCAGTAAGGCCAATATGAACCTTCCTCGGGATTGCTAATATAGGCATGGTATGGTTCTCCATCTCTGGGCTTACTAACCTAGGTGAATGTGAGAGTAGATTTGCTGGTGCTAGCCTTGCCACCCTATGGAGAAAGCCTGTTGAGAAGAAATCAGTAGGGAAAGGCAGAACTGAGAGATGGAGAAAATCAGAGTACTGAGTGCATTGTCTGGGTCCCTGAATTCCGTCATGTCTGATGTTACATGAGCACTGAATGAGTTAAACTGTCTGGCAATACAAGAGATGCTCAATAAATGTTACTGTCCATCTCTGCCTCCTTCTTTAACTTTGGCAGCTGCCAGACAAGGATTAAAACCATCTTTGGCAGCCAACGCTTCTCTTTCTTGCTTTCAGAGGAAAGCCAGTAAGATAGAACGGAAAATAATGAGCACAAAGTCACACCCTAAAACATTGTAAGCTCCCTCTGCATTTTACCAATATTCCTTTAAAAACAGCCATTCTTTGCTCAGTGCACACTCACATCTCAGACATCAGCCTAGCCATAATCAAGCTGATACAAGAAAAAAGAGACACTTTATTTTCTGGGGGAGGAAGGATCTGAATTGGTTAAACCCTGAAGTGGAACCTACTGCAGGATGCAGACTCCATAAGCACATCAACAGGCATGCAATTTTCTTAGGGCCAATTGTATGAAGGCACCAATCTGTGTTTGTTTGGTTATTTGCCAATAGCACCATCCTAGAGAAGAGGCAATCCAGAGTGTTAAAAATGTAGAATTTATCAACTTGACACGGTGTTTAACCTCATGAAAACAAAAGCACATGGTGGTAATTGATGCTAAATATTAATGGTGATTTAAAACTCAGTTATGATGGGGGAAGTAAAACCACCACTACTGAATGGTATTTGCAAAAGACACATCTTCTCACCCCTGCACAGTTGCACAGATAAACCATTTCCTTGTACAAAAATGCTGGTGGTTGACGATCAAATTGTGTTGTTAATGTGGTACAATCTGTGCAGTACGAAAATCTTAAAGGTAATTTCTGAGACCTTATGTTTGTGATATTTCCAGACTCAATAAGCAATGTCATAAAATTGTAGAATTTAGAACTGGAATGAACCTTACAGATGAAAGAACCAAGGCTCAGGGAGAATTAATGAGTTGGTAAATGGCAAATGCAGGGACTTCAAGTCATGTCTTCTTGATTTCGTTTGGACATCCCTCTGTTACACCACATCTCATAAACAATAGCACAGCATATTAGAGTTGGCAAAGATCCTCCAAACAAGCTAGTGTAACCTGCTAATTTACAGGTAAGGAAACGGGGCCCAGAAAGGTGAGGTTCTTGCCAAAGGTCAGAATGGAATTAGGCTGAAATGTATTGACCTCTAGACCAGTGCTCACTCCTTGCTGCCATGGATAAACACACTTTATCAAATTTAGTTGTAACCACAAGTCATCCCACCATTTAAATTCTGTCAAAGGATGAACAAACTCACAAATACCCAGTCATCATCAGGGAAATCCTGGCAATGTGTAAGGTCTGGCAGTAAAATTTGTGAGGGTAACAGAGTGTCTGAGTCAAATAAGTGTATGGTCAAATGTAAGTAAACAACTGAGCTGAAAAACTATAATCTGCCAGGTGTGTTGTGGTACTTTATCTCTTTCCACAGTCACTGAGATCTACGGGCTGCAGCTATTTCTGATACTGAAACCTCATTGGCTTTGGCAAGAAGGCCCTTGAATGGCCTAAAGCATCAGTTCCCTTCTCAGTTCTTGGTTCCTAATTTATTCTGATATGGTAGACGAGGTATTTGTGTTGTTGCAGTTTAAAGTTCACTGCTTTCTAAATTCCTGTAGGATATGTATTATACCAAGAAGAGATTGCATAACTGTAAATAAGTCTCTTTCTGTGTGTGTGTCTCTCTGTCTCATTCTTTCTCTAAAAATTAGAGGAGTTAAGTCATTCTCTCTAAGGAATAGGGGGAAGGTGAAAAACAAGCCTCTGAGTTGCCTGTCCGCCTACAGGAGAACATTAACATTGTTAATCAGCATTACAGGCTTGGCTTTGCTTCCCAGGGAAATGGTTGGTAGAGATATAAAATGTTTCAATCCTTTCCAAGCAATGTTGTCCTTGGTGATAGCCAGGAAGGAGAGATTCTTTTTTCATTTATACCTTTCTGCAATCTTGTAGTTTTGAATGGCTAACAGTAAGAACCAAATCAATGTCAAATCAGGTTAAAGAAGAATTAGCAACTTCTTGCTCTATACCCAACATTGTGCTAAGCCCTACCAGACATATGAAAAATAATATGGTCTTTGCCCTTGAAGAGTTCACCATTTCTTAGAACAACAATATTTAATAACAAAAACAATAACATGTTGCTGTCCCTCGGCTATAGTGAATTCTGGCAGGACCCCTATCCCATGCGGCATAACTCAGGGAAGCAGTCAGAAGGCCAGGAAGGAAACATGGTAGCTCTGAATAGTGAACACTAGGGCTATCTCACATGAACCCATGAGCAGATCCATCCTAGATACCCTGTGACTTCAACCAATCTTTTTTTTTTTTTCTCACCTGCTTTAGCTTTCTGTGACCAAGACTCTTGAGGCTGCAGTGGAAAGGATTCCTCTCCCTACGTTCTATTCTTTCGTCCATCTGGAGTCTGTTGTTATGTGTCTTAAAAGCAGTGTTCCCAAAGTGTTGGAGAAATGGCATGAGTGAGCCCCATCATTTCTTGCTCAAAGCACCTTGACCTTGGATTCAGGGACTGTTGTGAATCTGAACAGACCTTTCCTGTGATCCTGAGTGATTAGCCTTAGATCAAATTTGTAGTCTTCCCTCTCTCATTCCTGCGAATGAAATGTGATTTTTGTTGTTTTCCTTATTTTTCATCTCCCCAGCTAGTACCTTGGTCTTTTATGCAAATAATTTTTCTGATGGGTCCACCTATTTGTTCTTCAGTTATATTCTGACTTGTCTGAGTCTTGGGTAAACAAAGCAGAGGCTACAGCCACCATCTCTGAAAAAAAAAAAAAATAGTGGTCAGTCAAACCATTAATCCCTGTTGGAGCAAAGTAGATGTGCCTGCCTGCCCTCACTTCTAATCCACTATCTCAGGCTCTGTCACAGTTACTTTCAGGAGCTGTGGAGACAGACTCAAGAAGTTGTATTTTTCTAAATAAGTTATTTAGCCTCTCAGAGTCTGTCCTCCCTCATCCCTCATCTCTAAATAGAAACAATAATAATCTTACATCCTAACAATGTTGGGGAGGATTACATGAAGTAATACAAGCAAAGTGCTAAATATTGTACTTGGCCCATGAGTGAATACGCAATATTGGCTTTTATTTTCATCATTGTTCTTAATCTTAATCTGGATATTCATTTAAGTTACAATTTTACTGTATCAAAAAAATGTTGTAAGTCAGAGGAAGGCTACAATGTGATCAGCCAATAGTAAAGGAAGGGAGCATGCTAACTTCAGTCATCCATAGGCATGGACCTGTAACATATAAGCTCTAACAGAATTTTTTATTTTTCAATCAGCACTGTAAAAATACCAAAAGACAAAAATGGCAGTAAAGTACTTACTACTCCCCCACCTGACAAATCAATCATTATTTTTCTATATTCTTTATTGACATTGTCCATATTCAACCAGAATTTTGCAGTTGCTCTTAAAGCAGTTTGGATTCATCCAAAAAGCAAATAGTCCCCTGACAAGCAAGTGTTGACTGCCTACTAAGTATCAGGCCCTATCCTAAGGAAAAACCACTGGACTCTAGCTGGTGAGAATGAACACCTTGAAAAATTTACAGTCAATCTAAATAAAATATTGTTTTTTGTTTTGCTAGCATGTCTTTTTTTTTTTTTCCCCCACAGTATAAGGATTTTCACATACTGCTACAGAATTAGAGGAATAGTTAAAAAACAGAAGGTAATCTCTATTTCAGGGCTGATAGTAAAATAGAGAAGTGACTAAAGAAGGGCTGACCAATTTATGTATACTAGCGGGGCCCACTGTAAGAGGCATTAGGAATTATTTATATTACAGAAAAGGTAAAGGTAAGAATAATACTATTAAAAGAAGAATAAGAGTGGTTCAGGTAACATATTTTGATATCCAATGCATCATGGAATATCGGCAATAGTGATGTTTTAGAAATAAACAGAAATAAAGAGACAATAAAAATATGAAAAAGGGACTATTTATGAAATTGAGGCCTTAAGGAAATGGAAGAAAAGGAAAACAAGCTCAAAAACTTAGAGTTAAAATCATTTGTATTTACTATTACCTTAATGTTGATAGGTATCACAAAACAGGAAGTGTCAAGCAAAAAAGACAAATCTATCCATTAACAGAATGGGAAGAATACAATTACAATTTTTAAAAAATTGTTAAATGCCCAAACAAAATAACAGCAAAAACTCCCTAAAAATAAATAAGTAGGAAGCTTTTTGTACATTCTGTAAGACAGCTTTCAAATCCTCTTTTTTACTTTGAATTGTCTCACTGCTATTGCATTTCTTATGGGAATCACATGAGCAATTATGATGTATACAGGCTACACTGAGATCTTACTGATCCATGTCTTTCTGAAAAGCATTCCTTCTCATCAAAAAGAAATGGTACAATTGATCATCAAAATAATTGACTTTCTTAAATCTTAGCAAACTCTCACCCAGAAATGAGAGAGTAGATGTATTTTACTTGCCTTCGTTAGATGATTACCTAACACTGCTAGAGAAGCAGCATATGAATTATTGTTGCAACAGAGGGTGCCATAGGTTGAGTACTGGCAAATTTTTTTTTCTGGTCAGTTGATGTCCATTATTTACTAATAGGAGGGACAATTTAATTAATGTCAATCATTTATATTAAAAGTAATCTTGTAAAAAATGCCCATTAAACTATACTAAATCTTCATAAATTGAACACTAAAAATTATAATTCCAATGCTATGGAATACAAATCAGCTGTTAAAATAACACACACACACACAAATGTATTTAAAAATGTTATGGGAATCACATGAATAATTAGTATATGTATATATATATCACAGATATGGAAAGATTCAAGATAGGTATTAAATTTTAAAATTCTAGTTATATTATTGTATCATATGCATAGCTTGATACTCTTTTTTAAAAGAAAAATACAGGCCAAGCATGGTGGCTCATGCCTATAATCCCGGCACTTTGAGAGGCCAAAGTGGGAGGATCACTTGAGGCCAGGAGTTCGAGATCAGCCTGGATAACAAACCAAAATCTCAGCTCTGAAAAAAAATATTAATTAGCTGAATGTGCTGGCATGCACTTGCAGTCCTAGCTACTTGGAAGGCTGAGGCAGGAGGATTCCTTGAGCACAGAAGTTCGAGGTTACAGTGAGCTATGATCATGCCACTATACTCTAGCTGGGGCAACAGTGTGAAACTGTCTCTTAAAAAAAATTAAATTAAACTAATAAAAGGAAAATATATATATAATTATATCTGGAAGGATACACAAGAAATTATGAACAGTGCTAGGAGTAAGACTGTGGTAAGGGGTGTATTTGTGCTTTTCAGTTTATATACTTTCATGTCTTTGAGTTTTTTAACCATGAGCATGAATTACCATAATATAAACTATTTTAAAACTGAAAAAAATTCAATACAAAATCTGTAAGTGCAGTGAATGGCAAATATCAAATATATCAAAGAAAAAAATGAAGTCTTAAGAAAGTGAAATCGTTATTTAGTCCAAAAAATGAGATAATTTTCAGTAAGAAGAAATGTCGTGTGACTCTAAAATAAAACAACCAGAACATAAATGCTAAACAATACATTAAACACTTAAGTTGCCATGTGGTAGCAGCATTAAACTACAAACAAAACTATGAAGCGAATGGTTCCCTTGCAGTCGATTTGCTTTAATTATCAAGAATCAAATATATAAATGGAACTTTTCTCAAAGAACTTTATGAGTTTCCCTATGAATATGCATCTAAAAGACAGAAGGCCTCTTTTCCTTCTTCCTAACCACACTCACGCACACACAGCTCTGCTATGCACTATCAACATATGCTCACTCCTGAAATTTAATTTCATGACCCACCTAAAATATCGACATCTAAATGTAGACATTCTTCTCATTGGAATAGCTGCTGCAACCATACTCTTACAAGGTAAAGAAACACTTCGAATGAACATATGCATTTTTTATGGCATGTCAAATGGTCATTTAACACATGACATGTGTAAAAGGATAGACAGGCTTCAGGGTGAGAGAAGTTCTTCCATTGCTTTACCCACACTGGGCCAAACTGTGCCTGTTATCATCAGATGTGTCAACCATTTCACTCCTTTCAGCATTCATGTTGAAAACCACAGGGGATTCTCATAAATGCCTAACTTTGTTATAACAATGGAAAGAAGAAAATAAGAATGCCTGAATCCACACTGGGGAATGAATATGCAGGATCATAAATAGATAATTAGACCTACAAATATCGTGTAGTATGGTTCTAACCATAACCCCCAAATCCTTCACCAAAGGAAGCCTTGAGCTGGTCCCATTTGAATCTTCTCTCATGTCCTTTTCTGCCCAAGTTCCACACTGGCATAAGAAAAAGACCTCTTCCTTATATAAAAGATTTTGTGTGTTTACTGGTAAATATTTTTACCACTGATGATTCTTAAAACGACTTATTGGCAACCTAGTATATGTCAAGCACTGTACCAACCAAACTCCACATATTTTCCAAATTATCACAACTCTATTTTAAAAAGAGCTCAGAGAGGTCACACAGTTTAATAATTATCAAGACTATGAAGGCAATCAAGTTGGTTACCTACAATGGGATCAGTAAATAGGGTGGAAGTGATACAGAAGGGATACAGATATACTCTTCACATAGTTTTAACTTTTGGAAGTATTTTAATGTTTTGCTAATCAAAAATAAAATTAAATCAACCAGGATGAGAAGGGGAAAACTAAAACAAAAATTAAACGGCAATTTTAATTCAAATGTATGCCATAGCTAAACTGAAGCAGGCAAAAGAACTAATTCAAGTAATTTATAAATACAGTATTTGACTATGTATTGTCAGTCTTCGTTGGGGAATGTAATGGAATAAATACTGAAAATGAATCCTGAATTCTGTTTAGTAGGTTTATTTATTTATTTTGTAGTGATATGGGAAGAGCAATCTGGGGATCATTTTAGGTGCATTACAGAATTAAGCAAATGAATAAATGTGCTGATGTTGTTGAGATCCAGGGTTCTCACTGTGGAAGAAGGAACTTACAAATATAGAACTGAAAAAGACAATAAAGAATTATGTGGGAATGAATTAAAATGAAAAGCATCAGTGTGAATTTATGACTTCTAAAATATGCATATGTGTGTATAGGCGTATATAACTACCCATATACATGTATATGTGTATATAGAGGTGTGCATGACTATGTCTACCTACATGCAAATATTTCCTAGCTCTGGCCACTGAAAGCACCTAGAAATAAAGCCACCACAGTAGTAGTTAGCACACTTATCATGCCTATTTTGGTATCTAATATTTCTCCCTAAAAGGAAGTAGGGCTTCTCAGAGAAATGATTGATTACAAGATTGGAGTGGGATAGGTACAAGATGAGCCTACACTGTTTGGTTATAACAAAAATAAAGTACCAGAAAAAAAAAAGATGGAAACCAGCTTGAAGGAGCTGATACTGGCCAAATATGGAAACATTTTAATGACAAAATCAGTGAGTATAGTAATTAATTATAAATGAAATTATAAGACTGAAGTTCATGCATTCATACTAATAATGAATATTAATAGATAAATCCGCAAGTAAAAAGTGAGACCTCTTGCTTACAGTAGACTACTGTGTCAAGTGTCAAATGTGGAAGAAAGGCTGGAGTTGAATAATTGTTTGCAAATACTGATTCAGGCAAAAGTCACCAATGAATGACAAATATAGGGGAAATTTTGATGGGGAGCAGGATGTTTTTCAAACAATCCTTGGGTTTCTCATTAGTTACAAGGAAAAAAATAATTATATAGTAAACAAATAGTGTAACACCTTCACTGTGTCATCAACATTATTATTACTAATGAAGGACAAATAGACATCATTTGCTTCCAGATGTGATACAATGAAAAAGACACTAGTTATCCATTCGTCAAATCTTTTTTCGAGGTTTTTAGTTTCTTTGTGTTGGGTTCGTAGTTCCTCCTTTAGCTCTGAGAAGTTTGATCGACTGAAGCCTTCTTCTCTCAACTCATCAAAGTTATTCTCCGTCCAGCTTTGTTCCATTGCTGGCAAGGAGCTGCGTTCCTTTGGATGGGGGGAGAGGCGCTTTGATTTTTTGAATTTTGAGCTTTTCTGCACTGCTTTTTCCCTAACCATCAGAGAAATGCAAATCAAAACCACAATGAGATACCATCTCACACCAGTTAGAATGGCAATCATTAAAAAGTCAGGAAACAACAGGTGCTGGAGAGGATGTGGAGAAATAGGAACACTTTTACACTGTTGGTAAGACTGTAACTTAGTTCAACCATTGTGGAAGACAGTGTGGCGATTCCTCAAGGATATAGAACTAGAAATACCATTTGACCCAGCCATCCCATGACTGGGTATATACCCAAAGGATTATAAATCATGCTGCTATAAAGACACATGCACATGTATGTTTATTGTGGCACTATTCACAATAGCAAAGACTTAGAACCAACTCAAATGTCCATCAGTGATAGACTGGATTAAGAAAATGTGGCACATATACACCATGGAATACTATGCAGCCATATAAAATGATGAGTTCGTGTCCTTTGTAGGGACATGGATGCAGCTGGAAACCATCATTCTCAGCAAACTATCGCAAGAACAGAAAACCAAACACCGCATGTGCTCACTCATAGGTGGGAATTGAACAATGAGATCACTTGGACACAGGAAGGGGAATATCACACACCAGGACCTGTTGTGGGGTGGGGGAAGTGGGGAGGGATAGCATTAGGAGATATACCTAACGTAAATGACGAGTTAATGGGTGCAGCACATCAACATGGCACATGTATACATATGTAACAAACCTGCACGTTGTGCACATGTACCCTAGAACATAAAGCATAATTAAAAAAAAGAAAAAGAAAAAGACACAATACTGCTTAAGTGATAGTCTAGCCAGGAGTTTATAATTTGAATTAAATCACAAGGAAATGTCAAACAACTCCAAATAAGGAATATTGTATATTTTTGTGTAATTCAAAACATCAATATCACAGAAGACAAAGAAAGCCTGTGAAAATATTTTAATGAAAGTTTAATAATTAAATGTAATATTTGATCCTAGACTGAACCCCGATCCCATATATTGCAAGAAAAAATGCTGTAAAGATGTTAGTTATTTTTTTTGTTGTTTTTTTTTGTTTTTTTGTTTTTTTGTTTTTTTGTTGTTGTTTTTTTTTTTTTGAGATGGAGTCTCGCTCTGTCACCCAGGCTGGAGTGCAGTGGCCAGATCTCAGCTCACTGCAAGCTCTGCCTCCCGGGTTCACGCCATTCTCCTGCCTCAGCCTCCCGAGTAGCTGGGACTACAGGCGCCCGCCACCTCGCCCAGCTGGTTTTTTGTATTTTTTAGTAGAGACGGGGTTTCACCGTGTTAGCCAGGATGGTCTCGATCTCCTGACCTCGTGATCCACCCGTCTCGGCCTCCCAAAGTGCTGGGATTACAGGCTTGAGCCACCGCGCCCGGCCAAGATGTTAGTTATTGTGTTAATGAATAAAATAGACATCTAGATGGTAGACTAGGGTAAAATTCATTGTTATATTTACTGAAGTTGAACATCATATTGCAGTTATGTATATAAAAGTGTCTATTATTATGAGATACACGTTAAAATATTTAGGGGGTAAAGAGCATGATGTGTGCATATTACTCTCAAATCGTTCAGGAAAAAATATGTATATGCACACACATACACACTATTGAAGATAGATGACAGATTTTTTTTTACATTGAGGAGTTAGCTCAAGAATGAACAAAATTTTAACAGGAAGAACATAAGATTGTGAATTATAGCACATTTATATATAGCTTCAACATTTTATGTTAAATAAATGATGATATGTGAGAGTAAACAAACTACTTCATTTTCCATGGTACAGGTATATCTTGAGAAGACAAAAAGCAAAAATTACAAAGCTTCTTTAGAAATAATCACTGTCTTCTTGTATTTTCTCCTGTGAGTTACCTAAGAAATTAATCCAATTCTCTACTCCATTTTAATTGTGTCTTTCCTTGTGTCTCTGTCCTCATTGTGGGTTAACAATAATGCAAAGATTCTCTGAATGCCAGGAAATGCAAACACGCCCATGTGCTCATCCACTTAGATTTATCTTATTTCAGGTTTAGGATTATTTGATTGTAATTATATTAAGCAACTAATTTGTAATTGAACTAGTCCCAAATGAAAGACTAATCTCTAAGATCGTTCAGTTAGATTTTTTACAAATAGTCATATTCAAGTATATAAAATTGATTGAAATGCCACAAACCCGCATGTAGACTATAGTATCCTAAGGCAACTTTTAAAATACGTATGTTCCTACTGTATACTTTAGACTTTACTTTTAAAACTATTTTATTATGGAAGTGTTCAAATATACAAAGTAGAGAGCATCGTATGATGAACTCTCATGTACCTATAATGCGGCTTCACCAGTTATCAACGTGGTTTCAACTATAAGCTCAATTATCTCTTTTCTTTTAAAAAATTTTGTATCTCTTGACTTTCTCCCCAGTGCGCCCCTCCCCCACCCCGGTAACCATAATTCTATTCTCAACTTGTAAGTTCAACTTCTTAGAATTTCACGTGTAGGTAAGGTCATGCAGCACTTGCCTTTCTGTGCCTGGCTTGTTTCTCTTAACATGATG
Organism: Mandrillus leucophaeus; assembly: GCF_000951045.1. Classification (NCBI taxonomy): domain Eukaryota; kingdom Metazoa; phylum Chordata; class Mammalia; order Primates; family Cercopithecidae; genus Mandrillus; species Mandrillus leucophaeus. The sequence continues at coordinate 1,323,063 of NW_012106031.1, read as the reverse complement.
TCCTTCAGGTTCATCCATGCTGTTGCAAATGACAGGATTTCCTTCTTTTTTAAGGCTGGACAGTATTCGATTGTGTACATACCCTGACTACATTATTATTGAAGCAAAGCTCAGATACTATATTATTTCATTTCATTTATAAAGACTTCAGCATGTGTCTATTAGGAAAAAGTATCATTATTACATCAAATATTTTAATAATAATTTTAAAACAATTTTAAATTGAAATTTTACTTTCAAATTCTTTTGTCTTTGTCTTTATGGCAGTTCTTAACCTTTCTGTTTGATCTCTAACCCTGTCAGTACAATATTGAGACATACAAAGGCAGAGGCATTGCTTAAAGTCCAAGAAACCTCCTCTAGATTATAAATAGCCTACAGAGTTATGCTCAGAATCTGAAGCTGCATAGCCTTAACATTTTAAAAATCACTTTATTGTAAAATAAATGCAGATAGAGCAGGCTAGATGAATGCATAGCTTAACAATTTATTATAAGACAAACGTCCTTTTAACTACCACCTAGGTCACCTCAAAAGCCTCAAACTGTCTCATGCAAACTGTCTCAACCCGAACCATTCCCTTCCTAGAAAAGTAGCCACACACCTGATCTTTATACTTATTTCATCTTGCTTTGCTTTACAGTTTTATTATCCAAGCTTGCAAACCTAGATTTGATTGTTTAGCCTTGCACATTTTTTTAAATCTTGGTATATGTTTCTGAGGCTCCATATCCCTGAAGACAGACTGCATGTTTATCACATTGAATGTTCACTACCTTTTCTATCCATGAAAAGTAATTAGGTTTTATTGCCTCAAACATTCTTTCCTTCAATGTATCATTACTACAGCTAAAATACATTCAACCAAACCCACACAATGATTAAAAGCAAACACTTTTTCCTGATGTAAGCAGACAAATTAGTCCAAAACACCTTGATCTAGATTGAGGTGGGAAGCACAAAGCACATTTTTATAATCTCAGTCAACACTAGAAAAACCCACAGTAAGTATTTCATTGTATTTTGAATAACTTCTGGTGGCAAAGTTTTGTTAGTTGTCATGACAATATTCACAATCTTTATAATATGGAAGCAATTAGAGTACCTTGGAGATTAAAAGGAAAAAAATAAAGAAATGAAAACTTCTAGAAAACAGTGTTGATTTAGGATAATTAGGGAGAAAGTGGACCAATACATTTTTATCAGTTTTAGGTATAACATTTTTTGAAAATTCTTCCATCTACACTATCATTGATTAGGAAAGCAATGTTGTTCAAAATGACAGAAGTGTGATTGGAGAAAAATATGAAAAAGGGCATACATTAAACTCTGAATCCCCATTTTTGTATCCTCTGTCTTTTGACTGTTACGCTTGCACATCATGAGACAAAAGTTCAGAAGCACAGTTTATGCTGCAAAAGGTATCCATTTCAGATAGCGTGTCAGCAAAAGCCTTCTTCCAGTAAGAGAGTAAAATAACAAATTGTAATATATTTTTCTTCATGTATGTTTCAGAGTCATACTTAGATTAGAAAGAAACTGGGAAAAAGTCTCTAGCATTAGTATCTATATTTGGTAAAGAGAGTAACAATAACATTACATCAGTTGATTCTTGGTAAATGTTTTGTCTCTTGGTGAGAGTGATAGGTCCTAGAATTTTATTCTCTTGTTTCCCTTCAAATTTCCTTCCTGCTGCAAATCTAACTCACTAGAAGAAAAAAAATGTGCAATTGATTATCCATTAGCTCTAATATCATACTACTAATGTAAAAGTTATTTTCTCCCTTTTGAAATAGCTTTATGAGACCTGAAAGAATACTCCAGATTGTAAAATTTCTGAAGGTGCTAATAAACTGTAGTATTGTTTAATTTGGGTCATACTTATTACCCGAAAGAGTACTGGGTGAGGAGATAACTATGGTACTATTATCATGCATTTACATAAACTACTTTTACATTAACCTATATTTTTCCATCAGTATTAGATATGGAAATGTAGGCACAAATGAGTAAACATATAAAATGGTGAGGCATTTGTTAAAATATGCTATAAATTTACTTCTCAGTAAATTCTATCACATATTTTTCCTTAAAAACGTAATGATTAGAAGTCATTGTTTATCTGTGGAATCTTGATATTACTTTAAGCTCTTGAAGAGCCTAGCAAAGATGTGACCTCTGTCCTAAGTTTTATATTTCAAATTCCTATAAGAAGGATAAGAATGACTTCAAGATCTGGCCACTATTTCTCAGCTGTCAAAAATGTCTTTTTTTCTGGTGGTAGAGAAATATCATATTGCATTGTTTTGTTTCAAGGTCATCTGTCAAGAGTCTCAATTTACCTGCAAGTCTTGATAGATCTTAAACATCAATAAATGACCCATTTCTACCTTGCAATACAAAACTGAATCTGCTCTTGTGTCATCTAATAAGACTATGAGTGTTTTTTTAGCAGCATTGGCAGTAAATACTCTAAAGCATCACATCTAGTTCTTTTTTCTTTCTCTCTTGAGAGAGGACAAAGATATCTCCTCCTAAGGAATATGAACTCTCTGGCATCATCTCTTTGTCAAACAGTTCACCTCATAATGAAGCAATAACCTTTCTATATACAGAATCTTAAAAACCAAAAAAAAAAAAAAAAAAAAAAAAAAAAATTGTGTCCCTATTGTGACAGAGGGACTCACAATCTCTGCCTGGATTGTCCATAAGGCATCCCTCTGTGTTTTTCCTCTCTATTTTCACGGAATGTAAAGCATTATTTCACATTGATATACAAAACAGCCATCTGGACCATACAGTAGTGGGCAGTTTATTAAAGGGAAGTTTTTAAAAAAGGAAACAAGAGCCCATTTTATTCTTTACTTTGTAAGAGTAAGAACATCAAATGTCAATCAATTTATTTTTGTGTGATCCTGAGTACCTCTTTGCTGTTGTATGCAACACTCAACATTTCTTTTTGCCCGAGAAGCCTAAATAGGTTAGTATATGACTGGATAAGTTATTTAATGTGTTTTCCATAATTATCATTAATGCTAATCATTACAATATTTTGTCAAGGCACCATATTTTAAGTAAACTGGCTCTCTCTATCATATCCCCCTCTATGCCATTATCTTTTATCCAACAGAGAGCCAGAAAATTCATTTATTTATTTATTCAACCATCAGAAATATTTGCGGAGTACTTTCTACATGCAAGCACTCTTCTTAGTGTTAGAGAGTATTCAAATAAGTTATAATAAAAAAAAAACAAAACAACCCTTGCTTTCAAGGACCCTAGGCTTTTATAGAGACAGTAAGATGTGCTCTCAAAAACCCACAGTAGAAAGCAATGCTATTTGAGTGGTAATGGGAAGGAAAATATGTATTGATCATCTAAGTGCATTCATATGTGATCTCATATAATTCTTACAGCAATCCACTCCCAAGAGTATTATTATCATTCCCCTTTTTTAAAGATAAAAAATGAAAGAACTTCCTGAAGGTCATAGGATTTTAAAGTGGATCTCTCTGAGTCCAAAGCTCATGTTCAGTCTAGCAGGAACACAGGCTTAAACTTTCAGGAAAGGAGAAGGCCTATGCTGATGTGGTCACGGACACCAAAACTAGAAAGAGAAGTGAGGTTTGGAGCGAAGGTATTCCAGGAATAAGGCACAGGGAAGGAAGTGGGGTGGGAGAAAGAAGAACTCACTTAAGGAACAGCAAGAAATAGTGCAGATAAATAGTGGAAAATCAGGCTAGAACTAGTAGCTTTGGGCCCGAGGAGTAAGACCATTTAGTGGTGAACTGTGAAGGCTGCACTTTTTTCTGCAACCAGCAGTTCCACTGAAACATTCTGATCAACAATGTCATTTTTCCAAACAAAAAATTCTGCCGGTATGCCAGTAGAGTACAAAAGTATGACAGAGGGAAGAGATACAAACTATTCCATCATTCCTGGTGCAAGCCACATTTCTGGGTTGGCCCAGGAAGCTGCCAGTCATGCTTCCTGTGGTCTGCGGTGAACATGTTCATTCCTTATTGTGCAAAACTGGCAGTTCCTTCTTAGGTCTAAATGTGTCATGTGGAATTGCTCCCGTGGCAACAGGAAAAGAGAAGCATGGCAAGAAAAAGAGCCAAACTTGTTTTGCTGTGATTCAAATAATAATTTTACACCCTGAGTAAGCTCAGTTTTTTCATGCATTTCTTTTTACAATAAGGCAAATGTTTATTCTGGCCATGAAAGGCGGAGAGAGTCTGGGGTCATTGCCACTTCATAAATACCCTTCACAAAATCATACTTAATAAAAGTTCTAGATGGTCTAGGTGGAAAGGGTTAGAAGGGTGGCAACCAGCTTAAAATGCAATGGCATTATGAAGTTTCTGTAGCATACTAATTGAGGTTGAGGGTAGGAGTTCAGTGCTAGGAGACATAGATATGTCCAGATATTGCAGGAGTGCCCAAACCCTGTACCTAAACGACTCTCAATTTTCCTTTATCATAGGGTACCCCGGCCAATTGTGTATTAGAGTCACCTGGAGAGTTTTGAAAATATACCCATATCCAGGCTCCACCACCAAGAGGTTCTGAATTACTTGATCTTTGGGCATTCCTCCCCATCAACACTTCACTCCATTTTTAAAATGAGGTTTAATTTACATAGGGTAGTACACATAGATTTTTGGTCTAAAGTTTGATGAACGGGTGCAGTTTTTTAAACTTAGATGCCATAAAATTCAGAGATGAACATTCTTTGAACTTCAATTTGCAAGTTGAATTCTATAAGGATAGAGGAAATTCAGAGATCTAGCAGAAATGGAAATAATTGTTCAAATTACCTTTAAAGTATATTTTGGACTGCACTTACTCACACAGTACAATTTGGCAAGAGTCACTATATATAATGCTTTTCATTTTAGGTTATGTATGCTGAAACACTGGATTCACACTGCACATCAGTTAACTCTGGGAAGACAATGCATTGGGAGGTCAGAAGATTATTTCCCTTTGTGAGTCATATCATTGACATAACCTGAAAGCTTGTTATAGAGGAATCAGTATAAAAAAGTGAGACCAGAGGGCTGTTCTTTGTGGTACAATCTTGGCCCCAATGCTTTAATAAAGACCTTTGGTTGATCCTGTTATTATGCTTGGAAACGATGGAAAAGGGAGCTCACAGGGGATTCTGGCAGCAATAGCATGTCTAAAGGCAAAAACCTTGCCTTGTGTTGTGCTTCCAAACATAAGATCATCTGCATGGAAATATACCAGTGAGTATGAGGGAATCAAACCCAGAGGAGCACTAAGGTAGGGAAAATAGAACAAGGAACTTAGGACATTGTTTGATTGCCTTGTCACAATTAAAACTGCTTTGGAAACACTGATAAGAGAGAGGATCAAGAATTTTATTGTTATGAAAAGAGTGACTTTGGTAAACATGTAAGCAATTAAACATGCAAGATATAACTTTATTGTTTGATGTTTATTTCTGGCATTCTTTCTGGTAGAATTGATGACACACTAAAACCTAATTTCTGGAACCAGTTTTTGAAAGCTCAGATTTTAAATTCTTATTGGTTATTGACAATAAGCAAACAAACTCTTAACAAAGCACAGAAACCACACAGAATTTCCATTTCAACATTAGGCCTAGAAAAATATTGTCATAATTTTAACATTCTAATTTCAAAGGGATGGAAAAAATGAGTGAATAAATTTTATATGTAAGTTATCTAAAAGGAAGATGTTAGTATTTGGAAGTGTATGCATACCAACAAAATGCATACCAACATATTCATTTCCCCTCAGTGCCTATATATAGTTTACTATAGTTTACCATAGTTTTACCTAGTTTACCATACGAGGCCAGGCTCTGAGAAAATTTCCTGACATGAATTATCTCATATAACACAACACTCTTATGGTGTCGGTCCTGTTTTTACTATTCCCTGTGTTACAGATGAAAGAACTGAGAAGTTAAATAACAGTTCCAAGGTCACCTACCTAGCAGAGGCAGATGCAGGACTGGACTATAGGCAGTGCTATTTCAGACCCAGGGAGAGGAACAGAATTAATATGTCAAGTTCCCTCAATCATGTTCAATATACAGCATCAGAAATACACTTCATGGACCCCAGTGGAGCCTGTTCAGAGGTAGGATAGGGAAGTCAGGGAGTTGAAGCTCAACCCTGGCCTTACCTCCCCTCACCCTCTAGGGCTTGGTCAATCCTCACAAGAAGTATCAAACAATCAGATAGTTGCTTTTTTTTCTCCATCCTCTCTCTTCCCTTAGGGCATCAGGTTCAAAGTGACCAGAAGGACAGTCACAGCAGTAGATAAGGACAGCAGTTGCAGTGGTTCCCCTCTGTGTATGATCCTGTAAAACAGAGGATGATTCAGAACGGCGTCAGCAGCAGGCCCCAGGGAGGTGGCTGTGCCTGGGCTTGGATGAGTGGTTCTGAGGAGGCCTCTCTATCTCTGCTGTGATTTGTCCTTGTGCCCTTAAACCCACTATTCAATTTTTGGACCAAAGGAATGTTTCTGGAGAAATAATAGCGAGACGTAATATTAACTGCAGGGGTTGTTCTAAGCACTTCACATTTATAACACCTTTCATCCTCGTTACAAACCTGTGAGGTAGGTAATAGGGTCATCAGCTCATCCCTGTTTGCTTAGGACTTTCTTGATTTCAGCACTGAAAGTCCTGTCATAGACAAAACTGGGATGGTTTGTCACTTCAGGGAGGTACTGTTCCCTATAAAAGATAACGGAGGCCGAGAGAAGCACAGTGACTTGCTCAAGATCACATCATTAGCAAGTGCAGAGCCAGGATTAAAGCCAGGTGGTCCTACTCCAGAGCCTGCACATAACCAATAATAATATACCAATAATAATATATAAATGTCATTTGTTGAGGACAGGGGAAACTTAAGGATGGACCAATAGCAATGATGATAATATCATCCCAAAGACATTTGAGCCCGGAAATCAGAAAAGGGAAGAAATTACTGGGAAACTGTGTTAGTCAGGCCCTTTGTTGACATTGTTTCACTGAACTCTCACAACCCCGAATGTTAGGGGGTATTATTCCTGTTTTGAGGATGAATAAACAGAAACTCAGGAAAGGTGAGTTTTGCTTACAATCTTAGAGGTGGATTTCAACTAACTCTTGCTGTTTCTGAAGTCAATGATATTCCATTGCATCTGTCTACTTTTAACAAGAACTAACATTTGTGGAGCACTTTATAGTCTACAAAGCCCTGTCACATGCAACAACTCCTTTGATCCTCAGGAGCCCACCTGAGGTGAGCATAGCAGTAATAACATTTTCACTTACACATGAAGGCATTGAGGATCTGAGAGGCTGTATGTTCTCTGAGGTCACAAGGATATCATGTGGCTGAATTGAGACTAGAAACCAGGTTTTCTGAAAAGTTAAGATTCCTTTATTCTTTCTTCCTAACCTTATTAGAATATATCCTGTAGGATATGAGTGAGCAATGGGGCAATACAGTGGATAGTGAACTCTAGTTCCAGGAATAAAAGAATGATAGAAGTCACAGACGAGGAGGCAATTAACCATGGGAACTTCTAAATAGGCAAATAGGAGCAAAGGGGGAAGAGGCCTTGACTTTTTGACAATTTGGCAAAGATCAGAACAAATAGTATACACTGTGTAAAAAAAATACCCTTTGTCTCAAACTCATTCATTCATTCAATAAATTCTTAATGAATGCTTAACATGTGTGAAGCAAGGCAGGGTCCAAGAGTGAGAAATATGGATGCAGGCTAGCTAGACACACTGAGCGCACGGTGTGATGAGGAAGCAGTACCACTGCTTTTCATGCCAATCTTGGCTCTTCCCACACTGGCTAGAGGTGGGGGACAGCTAGTTTGTGTAGCTAGTTTGCCAATTCGTGGTGTAAATTCTCCCACCTGTGGCTGATTGTAAGCTATCAAGGTGATGGGAATTGGCTCACAAAATTCCTGAAAATTTAATAATCAGTTCTCCAAGCTCAGCACACTGCTGAAACCATCCCCTACTCCACTTACCTTACCCTCCTCACATAGTTAACAGTGGAAATTATTATTTCTTACAAGTTCTAAAGGATTTCAGGAACTGTTTCCAGTACTAACAGGGGAACATCAAAGCTGAGAAACTGCACAGCAGTTTGAGTTTCAGCCCAGAGTGACGGAAGTCAGGGCGAAGGAATTCAGTAATATTTCAAAGCATATCTGTTGAGTCTTGCAAGAAGACAAGCCGAAGCAAATTTAGAGCCTGCCGAAGATCTAGAAGTATGCATCCCCACTCCAAGAGATTGACCACTTCAGTAAGCCCAAGTTTTATCACATGAGATTCTTACCTGGGAGACAAAGCACAGTGATCCATGAATGGACCACGCTGGTCTGCATTTGGCTGAAAATACATCCTTAACATTGTCAATAAGTAGACTGGACAGAGAGCAGGGGCTGGGTTCAGAAAGCGAGAAACTTGCAGGGAGGGAATGCAGGTGAGGGCCCAGAAGGCAGAGTGGGGAGAACACCAAAGCCTCATGAATCCTACTTCATAATTTTGCCTGAGGTTGGTGAAATATGCGCATGTTGAGCTATCAACAGAGATAAAGGGGTAATGATAATAAATGCTGGCCAAAAAATAAAGTAAGGTAACATGGAAGGATTTCCGGTCTCCTGTCTTTTCTAATAACCTTGCAAAAGATATTCGACAGCAAATAAGAGTTCACAGCTGTATGACTTCCCATAGAGATTAAAGGCTAGGCTTGGCAATACTCTGCAGTACTTAGCAGCATGTGTGAAATTACTCATGGAAATGCTTCTCATTTTGTGCATTTTATTTATTTTTTTAACCATAGTATGAAACTGAATTCTTTCTAGATGCAGTAAAATGAACCACCAGATTGTTTTCAGGGATAGTGCAAAAAGTCTCCACACACTTAAGTAAAAAACATTAAAAGTGATGTTTGGTATTACGTTAAAGTTCCTGAAGCCCTGCTCAATTGGAAATTGTTTATGTAATGCTTGAAGGCATTTAATAATCAGAAAATGTTGCAAATTCATAATGAGAAATTGGTCAAATGAGTTGGTGGTGATAATATATTAATTCTTTCATTAATACAAAATATATAAATAAAACAGTACAAGATCGTTGCTTGTTAAACGAATGACAAAAATCCAACAACCTAGATGAGATGGCACTTAGCCTCAAGGATGATCCCATATCCGCTGCTATTCACGCAGATGAAAAGATGATGGTAAAGGAGAGAAAGCACAAAATTCAAATATACTGTTTATCATCATCTATTTGCCAATAACACTCACATAATGTTTGACTGGTTAAACAGCATAACTAACATATGCATAAAGGCTCTTCAGAAACAATACATTAACATAAATTTTGGGCAACTTGGGATGGTTTCTACAACAATGTCTCAAATAATAAATTCAATTAGGCAACAGTATATGAGGATATACTTCAATGCATAGCCCTATTTTGTAATTCTTGGCTACAGTATCCACTTATCCCTCCCATAACTAGAAATTACAATTTGACAATATAACAAATTAACATCAAAATTCAATAGGTGCTTCTTTTAGAAGCTAGATTTTTCTCTGCTTTATATATTTATTACTACAACCATCCCCAGCTGTTATTCCAAATGACAGTAGTTCCAGTACTCAGATAATCCAAGTTCCTAATTAAAATTAGAAAAAATTTGCTCCCCACTATATCAAAAAAATTAGAGACCCTCAAAACATGCAGTTCAAACAAGTTACCTGGAGAGCCTAATTTGACTACTATTTTTGTTTGTTTTCTTAAAATCATAAAATCAATATAAAATCAACATCAAGGAAAATTGTTGAAAGGTTGAAAAAAATCGACTTTCTGGATACCCATATAATTATTTCCCATTGTGTATCTGCTATTGCATTCTTAAGCCTGGTGCACACATATCTTATATAGTCACAATTGTAGCACAAACTCAAATGTGTATTACTTTGATTATTTTCATGAATGCCTTTTAGTGGTTATTCACTGTTTTTATTTTCCCCTTGGTGAATATCCATTAAGTACCTAAAACAGTACCTGGCATGTTGTAAATGTCATAAATAAATACTTTAATAAAAGACAGCTGGAATGTTAAAGTGCCCAGAAGCTCCTAAAAGGATGTTCAGTTTTATGCTAAACTGAATGCCCTCAGGTTCCAGGCAGAGCAGAGCCACAGTCGCTACTGAGAGAGAAACAGTGAATTAATGAATCACTCCATCCTTTGCACTTTCTTCTGAGCTGTTTCAAGTCTCTACTCTGGCAGGATGCAGCAGCTTCAGGCCTGATAAGAGCTTCAGGTTCTGCCAGTGTGGCCTTGGGCTTGTTATTGAAGACTGCGCCTGCCATTGATTGTCATGGCTTTAAGAGGACAAGGAGGACACATTCTTCCTTTTCAACTAATGCTTGCTTTCCTCTGATAATGAGATCAAGCATCCCACACTCTGGGCAATTGATACTAGTGGGAGCAAACAGGAACAGTTGATGGGAGTGGCAGGTGATAGTGAGGACTGGTGGGGCTAAAAGAAATTCATCCCACCTCAGTGTGGTGCAGCATGAAAAATGAACATGGGCTTCATCTGAATGGGCCACACTTTCCCAACGCCAATGTAACTCTCTGATTCAGGTGGTTTCCTGTGGCGGCTGCCTGAATTCAGCCCACTACATTGTAAGGTGTATGAGTGTATTGAAATCACAGGCACAAGAACAGTCCTGTATACTATCTCCCCTTGCTTGGTCCTCAGTTAGGGTTCTGCATATTAAGAAAGTCAGTAAATTATTCTGATCACTTTCTATTGAACAGAATAGCTCAATAGTATCTCAAATACCATCTCAACGGACTGACTAAATTAATATACTTGTTGGTTATTTTGTGGAAAGAGTCTGGACTTAGGAGTTAGACAAATCCAGGTTCAAATTCTGCCTCTGACACATAATACATTGTATTATGTCATATGACTAAATTTCTTAGTACCTCAGTGTCCCATCTTGGAAAACAGAAAGAAGAATGCCAACACTGTAGAAGTTTGTTAAATAAGATAACATATGTGATACTTTGAAGTAGCATTAGTAGCACACAGTAGGCACTCAATCTCAGTTTTCCCCACATTTCCAGAGATCGGCTAAGACCCTGGGAATAATATGGTTTCCTGTCCATCTTCCTATACTCTGTTAGAGACAGTGATCTTCTAGTTTGAAAATCATCATAAAAAGTAGAAGTCTACAGCCATTTCAGAAATGTTGAAAGTTTGTTAGAAGTCTCTAATGCCAACCGCCTCTTTCTAATTATGTGAGATCAGTTTGGATATTCATTGTGTTTATAGCCATGTGTGCAGCCGATCCAAGGAAACACCAGACTCGACCAGAAGACAGATCCTAGGCCTTCACGGGGTAACTTACACAAAGAGAAGCCCGACAGCAAATCCTGCAGAGCTCAGATTTCCTCTGATAGAATTCAACTCCAGACATAAATTACATGGTGCTTATAAGGCAAATGAAACACAATCTATCAAGATGGGATCACCAAGCTTGCACCTCGCAGCCAAAATGGATGTGATTGAAACAAGTTTCTTTGCAGATTCTTATTTCGGATTCTGACATTTTCTTAGAGCTTGTTTAAAAGTTTTCTGAAGTAACTGAAAAGTAATTGTATTTTTTGGCAACATAGAATCCCTAGGAAAGCACTTAAAATGCAGCAACTGCTGGCATAGAAGAGGAGACTTTGCTTGATTATAGATATTCTGCCAGAGATTTAAAAGTATACTGAAAAATTGCAACTGAATTATCTGACTTCATGCAAATCACACCTTCTTTGCCTTCAACACAAAATGTAGTTAATTTACCAGGCTACCAACAATTCTCGACCAGCCTACTCTCAGAATAAGTAATATAAGATTTTAAGAACATGAGTGATGAGTAATAAAAATATGAAGTTTTCAGAAAATGAGTGAAAGGATAAAACTTGAAGGATCTCCTTTATATGTACATTAGGCAAGTCCAAAAATTATGGTGATGGAAAGCTAAGCTCAACTGCTCTATTTGGCTTGTCTTCTTGTTTACTTGGTTTGTTTTGTGTTTTATTTAATTTTTCCTGATGAGCCACTTGATTGTTTTTTACTTTGTATGGTTAATTTTATTTTATTTTTATTTTTTTGAGACAGAGTCTTGCACTGTCACCCAGGCTAGAGTGCAGTGGCATGATATCGACTCACTGTAACCTCCACCTCCCAGGTTCAAGCAATTCTCCCACCTCAGCCTCCCAAGTAGCTGTGACTACAGGCACGTGCCACCACACTCGGCTAAATTTTTGTATTTTTAGTAGAGATAAGATTTCACCGTGTTAGCCAGGCTGGTGTCGATCTCCTGACCTCATGATCCGCCCACCTCGGCCTCCCAAAGTGCTGGGATTACAGGCATGAGCCACTGCGCCTGGCCTGTATGGCATTTTAATTATACAAGTAATACATTTATATATTCTTTTCAAAAATAAATAGAACATTAATTTGAAAGGTAGTATCTTCATTGACTACTACTATTAATTTTAGTGTCTGCTCCTGCCCCACTAACAAGATTGGCATATCTTTTTCCACACACAGATAATATATATTCCTTTTTTTTGGTTGGGCTTTATGTAAATGGAACTATACAATGTGCATCATCACAGGGCACATTAGCATATTAAAAGCACCGAGTGTCTGTAGATAAAGGATCATATGGTATTTAATTTGATTTCACCCAGATAAGTTTAGGCATACCTTTTGAGTAACACCTGTTGACAGTCCAAGAACTAGTATTTCTCAAAATGCTCTTCTTGATATCTTGGCTATTCTAGTGGAAGAAGAATTTGAGGAAAACTCCAGGATCCTAGATTTCCCAAATAGGTTATTGAATTCAGAGTGTTTTAAAGAGAGAATGTGTTATATCTTTGAGAACATTGTATATATGTTCAAGTTATGCATTATTATCACATATATAATTGCATTTAAAATTTCTAAACTCCTGCTAGGAAGGTTTAAAGGATGTCATAACAGACTACCTTTCCCTGAAACTGTATGACTGTGCTTCAGTGGTTTTCTCCTAATTTTGAGGGCTCTGGGCACTGTAAAGTATCTGGGCCTTATCTTTCATTGTTTTCACTGTTGTAATTAACAAGATCTCAGAAAGATCGTATGGTTAGCTGACTGGCATGGGTTGGAAGCAGGCGTCCCCATCCTTTCGGGGAGCGAGGCTTACTGTTTTCTAATGCCTAGAACTCAATGAGGGATTCCTGATAGCATCTGGCTCTGTCACTTTCCTGCTTGAAATATTCTTGAGCAGCTGCCCCTCACAGCAGGGTGGCTCCAAGTGACTGGCTGGGGATCCCTGTTGTAAATGACAGCTGCAGGGTGATTTTGGTCATGGCTGCCAAGAGGCAGAAGTCGAGTGAAAACATTAGAGAATTTTTATTATTCACTGAGACAGTGTGTGCATGGCCAAACAAAGAGGGCACCAGTTGAATACAGGAAAAAAAAAAAATTGGGTCTGTTTCTTTTTTGAAAGCCTCACTGATGTCCTTTCATTGCCAGAAAGTGGAACACAACAAAAGGAAACAGAAGACACATTGAATATTTTAGCCTCAGCCTATCCTGACTAGTTTATACATCCCTGGCCTGAGAAACTGAATACTACTGCTGCTAATAATAACACCTACTATTTATGGAGCACTTACCAGATAATCAGGCATCACTGTTTATAACAATTGTCTGAATTTATCTTCCCAATATGCTCGTAGCGTAACTGCCATAGCTGCCATTTTAGAGCTGAAAAACCTGATATTTAGGGAGGTGCATAACTTGTCCAAGGTTGCATACCAGTAGCTTGTAAAACAGACTCAAACTGACACCAACTCAAGCAAGGACTTACTCAAAAGTCCAAGGCCCTGATCCACAACTGAGTGAGTTTCTAAAGTCCAATAATAGTGACTGTCATTTAAACAGAGATGGTTTTTCTGGTCAGATCACAGTACTAAAAGAAGATGGTACTTCCAAGCAAAAATTAATGACAGAAAATGAATTTAGTGATTAAATTTCATTTTGGGCTGCTAAATTTCAGTGTACACCGTGTCTCCTTTCCCCTTCAGTAAATAAAGCTAAAGATACTAAGTAATCATTCTGGACATGAAAATAACTACAGAACATATCCCAAACCTCACGGTTTCCTTTAATATAAAGGTGTCTTGATTATTGTTTGTTTCCGTACCTTGAGCACCATCTTGTCCCCTGACTGCATTGATGGGAAATGAGGATCAATCAAACCCTAGTCTCCTGCTGAGGGGACAGACTTGGAGAGTAGAATATGTATGTGTGAGTTGGTCCTGAAGTTTGTGGAATACAGTCATTATGGAAGGCAAAGCTTAGAAACGTCATGATTCCTGGGGAAATGGAAGACGCTGTGAGGGAAATGAAATTCAGCTTTCCATCCATGCTGAAGGTGTCATATTAATGCGAAGAGGTGGCAAGTAGGTACATTTCCTGGGAGCGCTTTTCCCTCTGAACACTTCTTAGGATTTTCTTTATAGCTGCTCAAAGATTTGCCTTTCTTTTCCTTTCTTTTAGAGATTAAAAAGCGATTTTCTTTTCAAAGGGCTCAGTTCCAGTGTGAGAAGTACAGCAATGCCCTGTTCTCTTTCACACGCCTCTCAGAGAACGGAGAAATTGGAGAATATTGTATTCATCTTCTGGCTACCATAGATGGTTTGACAATGGTATCAGGAGGTCTTCAGAAGACCTTTTGGCTGAGAGATCACATATCACTTCTCTGAAATTGTGAGGTGAGGGGCTCAGGCCAGAAGTAATTGTGTTTTTCTTGTGCTCATGGTTCTCACAGTTTATCCTGATTTCTTCATTGCCATGTTTTGACACTGACGCTTCTTTTTCGATAAGGCTGAATGCTGAAGGCTGCTGCCCACCATTCTCACTGCAGCCAGAGATAAAGTATTGGTCAGTATTTCAGATAAACTTTTATTAGAGTGTTTCCATTAAGATGCCTCAAGGCCATTACGTCAAGGAATGAGACACATCTATCTTGTTCTGGTTTAATTGCACAAAGGAAGGTTGGTTTTATATGCTGTAAAGCTACTTTCAGGGAACATAGAGTTTGATATCTATAGTTACAGGGTTTCATTTTGTTGAAAACTTCAGTTTCTCTTAACACTGCTGAAATTATAATGCAGTTTCACTTTATGAGACTCCTGAAATGGTGGTTACAGTCACTGCCTGGTTTACCAAATTGACAATGACATGTACAATATGAAGTGTTAGGAACCAGCTCAGCCAGATTCACAGCAGCAGTCCACTGGATTTGCTCGCCCTGCCTTAAGAAAATGCGAGGAGAAAAGGGTTTATGCTAAACGCTCATGCTGCTGCCTAGAGGAGTTCTCTGCCCCTCCTTGACAATGTTGCTTTTCTCCTTGGCAGCTCCCTAGAGTCCACCCACTCCTCCTTAGTGAATCAGTCTTGAGTTCTTGACAAAGGTGCTCTGATGAACTAATCACCTCTACTTGTTCTTCTTTAGCCTTTCCTCATTTTCTTAGCCCAGATCAGTTGAGTGTTGGCTACTTGATAAAGGACATACCCAGGTGAAGAAAAGTCAGTGTCCTTGCCTCCTAGCCCATTCATCTGGCATTTTTGTTTCTAGTTTCACTGAAGCCTCCATGGATCCTAGAGAGTCTGAACCAAGGCAGCTTCAGCTACTGCTGCCATGACTACCTGTCCCTCGAGCACCATCGTGTTCCTTGACTGCACTGACTAAAATGAGGATCAATCAATCCCCAGGCCATTGGTTCACTGAAACAGAATTACCACTTTTTTTTTTCAAAAGAAATTTTTTCATTTGAAAACCAAGTGAACATCAAACAGGTATCAAAGCATAGAATATGACAAGTTTAAGGCCTTTGGCCTGGCCCTTTCCTCTTTGGAATCAGTGTTTTCCTACTGGACTAGTCATAGAGTTCTATTTCTTCAGAGTATGAGGAGAGATGATTGGCATACTTCAGGGTTGTCAGTTCTCATTAGGTTCTCTTAGTGCATTCTTAAGATGTACCTAGAGAAGCCCTTTCCAAAACCATCATTAATCATAAAATGGCAAAATTGTGCATACTACAAGTATGTCAGAGCATTTCAATCTAGGTTTTTAAAAAAGGGATCTTTCTCTTCCATGCCCCCCAAACATGAACCTATTCATCTTATTTCATTAGAGCTAGCTTAAAGTGACAGAGTACCCACTTGAATCACATTTTGAAGTTAGCTCTATTCCACCCTTTACATTAACCAAAATCCCAACTCTTATATAAGATTTTCCCTGGTATCAAGTCTGGCTCTATCTACTCTTTATTATACTGCAATTAATTGGTCCCAGTAATGGAAGAGCCTCCAAAGATGTCTATGTCAGTTCTTACTTCATTGTTATAAATAATCAGGGAGTTCCATCATACCATTTATATGTATATACATAAATTAACTGATGTCCTTCCATTCCTTAAGGCCAAAGACTGTGCCTGTTTAAGAGTATAATCTAGAGCCGTAATATATATATTTGGCCCCTAAAAATACTGTTTAATGACAATTGTGTGGAACTGAAGAATTGAGAAGCACCTTAGTAAAAATCTGGACTTAATACTTTAGAATGATGAGTTATTTCCTTTTATGCATAATAGATTGACTCTAGGAAGTTTAGACATTTAAGAATAATATCATTTTGGAAAGCAAACATCAGAAGGCTACTAAACTAGGAATCGGTGTAAGTAAAAATCAGTCTCTGTTATAAAATTCCATAATATCTGTACCTTTTATAGCAAATATTAATTTCTATGTAGTTGAAGGTATAGATATAAGATTCCTAAGGGCAGGATCCCTGTTGCAGTCATCTTGATACATTCCTTATATAATATAGTGTTTACATAAACACTATATTAGCCCATTTTTCATGCTGCTGATAAAGACAACTTGAGACTGGGAAACTTACAGAAGAAAGAGTTGTAATTGGACTTACAGTTCCACATGACTGGGGAAGCCTCACAATCATGGTGAAAGGCAAGGAGGAGCAAGTCACATCTTACATGGACGGTGGCAGGCAAAGACAGAGTGAGAACCAAGCAAAAGGGGTTTCTCTTTGTAAAACCATCAGCTCTCATGATACTTATTCACTACCATGAGAACATTATGTGGAAAACCACCACCATGATTCAATTATCTACCACCAGGTCCCTCCCGCAATAATGGGAATTATGGGAGATACAATTAAAGATGAAATTTGGATGGGGACAGAGCCAAACTATATCATTCTGCCCCTAACCCTTCCCAAATCTCATGTCTTCGCATTTCAAAACCAATCATGCCTTCCCAACAGTCCCCTAAAGTCTTAATTCATTTCAGCGTTAACTTAATTTTTGTTTGCAATCCAAAGTCTCATGTGAGACAAGGCAAGTCCCTTCTGCCTATGAGCCTGTAAAATCAAAAGCAAGTTAGTTATTTCCTAGATACAATGGGGGTATAGGCTATTACCCATACAATGGGTAAATACAGCCATTCCAAATGGGAGAAATTGGCCAAAACAAAGGGGCTACAGGCCCCATGTAAGCTTGAAATCTAGTGGGGCAGTCAAATCTTAAAGTTGCAAAGTGATCTCCTTTGACTCCATGTCTCACATACAGGTCACACTGAGGCAAGAAGTAGGTCCCCATGGTCTTGGGCAGCTCCACCCCTATGGCTTTGCAAGGTACAACCTCACTCCCAGCTGCTTTCATGGACTGGTGTTGTGTCTGCAGCTTTTCAGGTGCACAGTGCAAGCTTTTGGTGGATCTATCATTCTGGGATCTGGAGTACGGCAGCCCTCTTCTCACAGCTCCACTAGGTGGTGCCCCAGTAGGGACTCTGTGTGGGTGCTCTGTCCCCACATTTCCCTTCTCCACTGCCCTAGCAGAGATTCTCCATGACAGCCCCATCCCTGAAGCAAACTTTTGCCTGGACATTCAGGCATTTTCATACATCCTCTGAAACCTAGGCAGAGGTTCCCAAACCCCAGTTCTTGGCTTCTGTGTACCAGCAGGCTCAACACCACTTGGAAGCTGCCAAGACTTGAGGCTTGCACCCTCTGAACCGTAGCCCAAGCTCTACATTTTCCCCTTTCAGCCATGGCAGAAGCAGCTAGGACGCAGGGTACCATGTCCCTAGGCTCCACACAGCACAGGGACCCTGGGCCTGGCCCATTAAACCATTTTTTCCTCCTAGGCTTCTGGGCCTATCATGGGAGGGGCTGCCACAAAGGTCTCTGACATGCCCTGGAGACATTTTCCCCACTGTGTTGGGGATTAACATTCAGCAACTTGTTGCTTATGCAAATTTCAGCAGCCAGCTTGAATTTCTCCTCAGAAAATGGGATTTTCTTTTCTATCTCATTGTCAGGCTGCAAATTTTCTGAATTTTTATGCTCTGCTTCTCTTGTAAAACTGAATGCCTTTAATGGCACCCAAGTCATCTCTTAAATTATTTGCTACTTAGACATTTCTTTCACCAGATGCCCTAAGTCATCTCTCTCAAATTCAAAGTTCCACAAATCTGTAGGGCAGGGCAAAATGCCACCAGTCTCTTTGCTAAAACATAACAAGAGTCACCTTTGCTCCAGTTCCCAAAAAGTTCCTTTTCTCCATCTGAGACCACCTCAGACCAGATTTCATTATCAGCATTTTGGTCAAAGCCATTCAACAAGTCTGTAGGAAGTTTCAAACTTTCCCACATTTTCCTGTCTTCTTCTGAGCCCTCCAAATAGTTCTAACCTTGGCCTGTTACCCAGTTCCAAAGTTGCTTCCACATTTTCTGATATCTTTTCAGCAGCAACTCACTCTTGGTCTCTTGGTACCAATTTACTGTATCAGTTCATTTTCACACTGCTGATAAAGACATACCCAATACGGGAAAATTTACAGAATAGGTTTAATTGGACTTAACAGTTCCACGTGGCTGGGGAAGCCTTACAATCATGCCTAAAGGCAAGAGGAGCAAATCATGTCTTACATGATGGCGGCAGGCAAAGACAGAGTGAGAGCCAAGTGAAAGGAATTTCTTCTTAGAAAACCATCGGATCTTGTGAGACTTATTCACTACCACGAGAACAGTATAAGGGAAACCACCACCATGGTTCAATTATCTCCCATCAGGTCCCTCCCACAACAATGGGAATTATGGGAGATACAATTCAAGATGAGATTTGGGAGGGGACACAGCCAAACTATATCAAACACCATATCTTGCACATAAGTACCCAGTGAACTTGTACTAAATTAATGGAAATGGGAGGGGACTGTGGAGCCATAATAAAATGGATGCTAGTGGAACTGGCTTTAATAATACATGATTTGTAGTTGGTTTGGGCACTCTTTCTACAGGTCAGGGCTTCTTTACTACACTCTCCTATTCTATTCATCCCCTTCCTGAGCTATATCTGAAGGATCAATTCCTATTTTTAAAATTTCATGAATATTACTTTCAACTTTTTAACAATAAGAGCGTATCACATAGAACTAATCCTTACTTTGGACTTTTGTTCCCTTTTCTTTAACTCTCTTCTTTTGCTCTTTCTTTCTCCCTAACCCCATCTCTCTTTCCACTCCCATCTCTTCCTCTTTTTTTAAAAAACCTTTATTTTAGGTTCAATGGTACATGTGTAGGTTTGTTATATAGGTAAACTCATGTCACAGGGGATTTTTGTACAGATGATTTCATCACCCAGGTACTAAGCCTAGTACCCAATAGTTATTTTTTTTCTGATCCTCTATCTCCTCCTACCTCCACCCTCAAGTAGGCCCCAGTGTCTATTGTTCCCCTCTTTGTGTCCATGTGTTCACATCATTTAGTTCCCACTTATAAGTGAGAGCATGCAGTATTTGGTTGTTTGTTCCTGAATTAATTTGGTAAGAATAATGGCCTCTTGCTCCATCCATGTTCCTGCAAAGACATGATTTTATTCTTTTTTATGGCTGCAGAATATTCCATGGTGTATATGTAGTGCATTTTCCTTATGTAATCTGTCATTGATGGTCATTTAGGGTGATTCTATGTCTTTGTTATTGTGAATAGTGCTGCAATGAGCATACGCATGCCTGTGTCTTTATGGTAGAATGATTTATATTCCTTTGATATAACCAGTAATGGGACTGCTGGACAAATGCTGCTTTTGGCTCTTTAAGAAATCACCACACTGCTTTTCCACAATGGTTAAACTAATATATGCTCTCACCTGCAGCATATAAGTGTTCACTTTTCTCCACAACCATGCCAGCATCTGTTGTTTTTAGACTTTTTAATAATAGCCATTCTAACTGGTGTGAGATGGTATCCCACTGAAGTTTTGATTTACATTTCTCTAGTAATCAGTGATATTGAGCTTTTTTTCATGTGCTTGTTGGCTGCATATATGACTTCTTTTGAAAAGTTTCTGTTCATGTCTTTTGTCCACTTTTTATTGTTTTTTAATTGTAAATTTAAGTTTCTTATAAGGGTCTTTGTCAGACATATAGTTTGCAAATATTTTCTCTGTTACTCTGTTGATAGTTTGTTTTGCTCTGCAGATGCTCTTAAGTTTAATTAGATCCCATTTGTCAATTTTTGCTTTTGTTGCGATTGCTTTTGGCATCATCATCCTGAAACCTTTGGCCATGCCTGTGTCCAGAATGATATTGCCAAGTTGTCTTCCAGGGTTTTTATAGTTTGGGAGTTTACATTTAAGTCTTTAATCCATCTTGAGTTGATTTTTGTATTTGGTATAAGGAAGAGGTCCAGTTTCAATCTTCTGCATATGGCTAGTCACTTATCCCAGCACTGTTTATTGAATAGGGAGTCTTTTCCCCATTGCATGTTTTTTTCAGCTTTGTCAAAGATCAGATAGTTGTAGACGTGCAGTTTTATCAGGGACTCTCTATTCTGTTCCATTGGTCTATGTGTCTATTTTTGTACCAGTACCATGCTGTTTTGATTACTGTAGCCCTGTGGTATAGTTTGAGGTCAGTAATGTGATGCCTACAGGTTTATTCTTTTTGGTTAGATTTGCCTTGGCTATTTGGGCTCTTATTATTATTATTTTTTTATATACTTTAAGTTCTAGGGTACATGTGCACAATATGCAGGTTTGTTACATATGTATACTTGTGCCATGTTGCTGTGCTGCACCCATCAACTCGTCAGCACCCATCAACTCATCATTTACATCAGGTATAACTCCCAGTGCAATCCCTCTCCCCTCCCCCCTCCCCATAATAGGCCCCGGTGTGTGATGTCCCCCTTCACGAGTCCAAGTGATATTGTTCAGTTCCCACCTATGAGTGAGAACATGCGGTGTCTGGTTTTCTGTTCTTGCGATAGTTTGCTGAGAATGATGGTTTCCAGCTGCATCCATGTCCCTACAAAGGACACAAACTCATCCTTTTTTATGGCTACATAGTATTCCGTGGTGTATATTGCCACATTTTCTTAATCCAGTCTGTCACTGATGGACTTTTGGGTTGATTCCAAGTCTTTGCTATTGTGAATAGTGCCGCAGTGAACATACGTGTGCATGTGTCTTTATAGCAGCATGATTTATAATCCTTTGGGTATATACCCAGTAATGGGATGGCTGGGTCATATGGTACTTCTAGTTCTAGATCCTTGAGGAATCGCCATACTGTTTTCCATAATGGCTGAACTAGTTTACAATCCCACCAACAGTGTAAAAGTGTTCCTATTTCTCCACATCCTCTCTAGCACCTGTTGTTTCCTGACTTTTTAATGATTGCCATTCTAACTGGTGTGAGATGGTATCACATTGTGGTTTTGATTTGCATTTCTCTGATGGCCAGTGATGACGAGCATTTTTTCATGTGTCTGTTGGCTGTACGTATGTCTTCTTTTGAGAAGTGTCTGTTCATATCCCTCACCCACTTTTTGATGGGGTTGTTTGTTTTTTTCTTGTAAATTTGTTTGAGTTCTTTGTAGGTTCTGGATATTATCAGGCTCTTTTTTGATTCCATATGAATTTTTAAATAGTTTTCTTCTAGTTCTGTGAAGAATGTCATTGGTAGTTTGGTAGGAATGACACAGAATCTATAAATTGCTCTGGGCAGTGTGGCCATTTTAATGATATTGATTCCCTGTAACCATCAGCATGGAATATTTTTCCATTTGCTTCTGTCATCTCTGATTTCCTTGAGCAATTCTTTGTAGTTCTCCTTGTAGAAATCTTTCACCTCTCTGATTATCTATGTTCCTAGGTATTTTATTCTTTCTGTGGCAATTGGAAATGAGATTGTGTTCCTGATTTAGCTCTCAGCTTGGCTGTTGTTGGTGTATAGGAATACTAGTGATATTTTATATGTCGATTTTGTATCCTGAATCTTTGCTGAAGTTGTTTATCAGCTGAAGAAGCTTTTGGGCTCTAGACATAGAATCATGTTGTCTGCAAACAGCGATAGTTTGACTTCCTCTCTTTTTATTTGGATGCCCTTTATTGCTTCCTCTTGACTGATTGATCTGGCCAGTACTTCCAAAACTATGTTAAATATGAGTAGTGAGAGAGGTCATCCTTGTCTTGTGCCAGTTTTCAGGGGGAACGCTTCCAGCTTTTGCCCATTCTGTATGGTGTTGGCTGTGTGTTTGTCATATGTGGATCTTATTATTTTGAGGTATGTTCTTTCAATACCTAGTTTATTGAGAGTTTTTAACATGAAGAGATATTGAATTTTATCAAAAGCCTTTTCTGTATCTATTGCAATAATCATGTAGTTTTTGTCCATAGTTCTGTTTATGTGATGAATCATATTTATTGAATTGTGTATGTTGAACTAACCTTGTATCTCAAGGATAAAGCCTATTTGACTGTGGTAGATTAGCTTTATGATGTACTGCTGAATCCAGTTTGCAAGTATTTTGTTGAGGATCATTGCATCAATGTTCATCAAGAATATCGGCCTGAAGTTTTCTTTTTTGTTGTACTCCGCCAGGTTTTGGTATCAGGATGATGCTGGCCTCATAGAATGAGTCAGGGAGAGGTCCTTCCTCCTCAATTTTTTTGAAAACTTACAGTAAGAATGGTATCAGCTCTTCTTTGTACATCTGGTAGAATTTGGCTGTGAATCCAACTGGTCCCGGGACTTTTTTGTTGGTAGGCTATTTATTACTGATTCAATTTCAGAGCTTGTTATTGGTCTGTTCAGGAAATCAATTGCTTCCTAGTTCACTGTTAGGAGGGCGTTTTTGTCCAGAAATTTATCCATCCCTTCTAGGTGTTCTAGTTCATTTGCATAGAGGTGTTCATAGTATTAGTCTAGTTATTTGTCTATCTATCTTATTAATGTTTTCAAAAAACAAATTCCTGGATTTGTTGATATTTTCAGTGGTTTTCGTGTCAGAATCTCCTTCAGTTTAGCTCTGATTTTGTTTATTTCTTATCTTTTGCTAGCTGTGAAGTTGTTTTGCTCTTGCTTCTGTAGTTCCTCTAGTTGTGATGTTAGATTATTAATTTGAGATCTTTCTAACTTTTTGATGTGGACATTTAGTGTTATAAGTTTCCCTCTGAACACTGCCTTAGCAGTGTCCCAGAGATTCTGATATGTTATAACTTGGTTCTCATTAGTTTCAAAGAACTTCTTGATTTTTTCTTTAATTTCATCATTTACCCAAAAGTCATTCAGGAGCACGTTTTAAAATTTCAGTATAATTGCATGGTTTGAAGCACTTTTTTTAGTTGTGCTTTCTATTTTTCTTGCACTGTGGTCCAAGAGTGTGTTTCAGTTCTTTTGCATTTGCTGAGGATTGTTTTATGTCCAATTGTATGGTTGATTTTAGAGTATGCAGTATGTGGTGATGAGAAGAATGTATATTCTGTTGCTTTGGGGTGGAGAGTTCTATAGAGGTCTATCAGATGCATTTTGCCCAATACTGAGGTCCTGAATATCTTTGTTAATTTTCTGCCTCGATGATCTTTTTAATACTGTCAGTGGCGTGTTGAAGTCTCCTATTATTGTGTGGGAGTCTAAGTCTCTTGGTAGATCTCTAAGAACTTGCTTTATGAATCTGGGTACTCCTGTGTTGGGTGCATATATATTTAAGAGAGTTAGGTCTTATGTAATGCCCTTCTTTGTCTTTTTTGATCTTTGTTGGCTTAAAGTCAGTTTTGTCTGAAATTAAAATTGAAACTCTTGCTTTTTTTATTTCTATTTGCTTGGTAGATTTTCCTACATCGCTTTATTTTGGTCCTATGGGTGTCATTGCCTGTAAGATGGGTTTTTGAAGACAGCATACCATTGGGTCTTGCTTTTTTATCCAGCTTGTCACTCTGTGCCTTTTAATTGGGGCATGTAGCTTGTTTACATTCAAGGTTAGTTATTGATATGTGTGGATTTGATCCTGTTATTGTGCTGTTAGCTGGTTATTATGTTGGCTTGTTTGTGTGGTTGCTTTACAGTGTCACTGATCTGTGTATTTAAGTGTGTTTTTATATTCACTGGAAATAGTCTTGCTTTTCCATATTTAGTGCCCCTTTCAGGATCTCTTGTAAGGTGGATCTGGTGGTAATGAACTCCCTCAGCATTTGCCTATCTGAAAAGCATCTTATTTCTCCTTTGCTGAGTAAGTATAGTTTGTCTGAATATGAAATTCTTGGTTGAAGAGTTTTTTCTTTCAGAATATTGAATATAGCCTCCCAACCTCTTCTTGCTTGTAGGAATTCTGCTGAAAGGTCTACCATTAGCCTGAGGGGTTCGCTTTGTAGATGACCTGCCCTTTCTCTTTAGCTGCCTTTAACATTCTTTCTTTCATTTCAACTTGGAAAATCTGATGATTATGTGTCTTGGGCATGATCTTCTTGTGTAGAATCTTGCAGGGGTTCTCTGTATTTCCTGAATTTGACTGTTGGCCTCTCTAGCAAGGTTGGTGATGTTTTCATGGACAATATCCTGAAATATGGTTTCCAAGTTGTTTGCTTTCTTCCTGTCCCTTTCATAGATGCCAATGTAATTTGGCATTTGTTTATTTGGCCTCTTTACATAATCCTATATTTCTCAGAGATTTTGTTCATTCCTTTTCATTCTTTTTTCTTTACTTTTGTCTGACTATCTTGTTTCAGAGGGCTAGTCTTCAAGTTCCAAGATTCTTTACTTGGCTTGATCTATTCTGCTGTTAATACTTGTGATGGCATTGTGAAAGTCTTATAGTGTGTTTTTTAGCTCCATCAGATCAGTTAGGATCTTTTTTTTCTGGCTGTTTGTCCATCATCTCCTATAACTTTTCTTTTCTTTTTGTTTTGTTTTGTTTTGTTTTTGTTTTTGTTTTTTTGAGACAGACTACTTGCTCTGTTGTCCAGGCTGGAGTGCAGTGGTATGATCTTGGCACACTGCAACCTCCGCCTTCAGGGTTCGTGCAATTCTCCTGCCTCAGCCTCTGAAGTAGCTGGGATTATAGGTGTATGCCACCACCCTTGGCTACTTTTTGTATTTTTAGTAGAGATAGGGTTTCACCATGTTGGCCAGGCTGATCTTAAACTCCTGACCTCAGGTGATCCACTCATCTCGGCCTCCCAAAGTGCTGAGAATACAGGCATGAGCTACTGCACCCAGCCTCGTGTAACATTTTATTGTGATTCTTAATTTCCTTAGATTGAGTTTTGCCATTCTCCTGACTCTCAATGATCTTTGTTCCTATCCATATTCTGAATTCTGTTTCTGTCATTTCTGCCAATTCAGCCTGGTTAATAACCCTTGTTGGAGAACTACTGTAGTTATTTAGAGGACATAAGACATTCTGGCCATTTGAGTTGTCAGAGTTCTTGCATTGGTTCTTTCCTATCTCTCCATGTGGGTGTTCCTTTAACTGCTGGGCTGTCTCTGATCGAAGTGGTCAGAAAGGGGCAGGGTGGTTGTGCTCTAGTCCCAGGTCAGACAGCTCTACCCAGTGAGGAGAAGTGAGGACTGGGACCATTTTTCTAGGCAAGGTAGGCTCCCCTGGCTTTGTGTTGCTCTTGAGTAGGCAGGCATTGCTTTCCTCCATTCTCTGTGGGTTACGTTGTTTTTTTTTATGAATCCCAATGAGCGTACCTGGATGATTCAGTTTAAGGTTCTATATTTACTTGCCCCTTCTATTTATTTCCATGAGAGTAGAGCACATTGGTTACTTTTAGTCAACCATCTTCTCCAGCCTCCTCTCTCTTTCTATTTCTAAAACCACTTCTTCCACACTGATTCCATTTCTTTCCATAGAGATGAAATCACAAAGAGATGAAAAAGAGATAAAATAGGTAGATACATATACAGAGTGGGATGGAATATACAACACAGTTATGGGTCCAGTTTGTGTATACTTTAATGTCCTTTTCATGGGATATTTATCTAGTAATTTTTAAAGAGAAGTTTGTTTTCATAACAAGCTTTCCAGTTGTGTGATTAAATGTAGTATAATATGACAAAAACAGTTATAGGATGTTCATGATATTCCTGGGTAACTGAAAAAAATCTTAAACTTAATTTCTCCTTTACTTTCACGAAACATTTATTAAATACCAATTATATGCCCCACACATGGAGAACAATGAGTATACAAAGCTTTGAAGACATGTTTTTCCTCAATAAGCTCCACAAAGTGGGAAGATGAAGAAATGACAAAACCCCACCTCAAAAAGCCCAGGACAACACTAGTTCTTCAGTGAAATTTTCTAGGAACTGGAATGCTTTCACACTGTTTGTGGGAGTGTAAATTAGTTCAACCACTGTGGAAGACAGTGTGGCAATTCCTCAAGGATCTAGAACTAAAAATACCATTTGACCCAGCAATCCCATTACTGGGTATATGCCCAAAGGATTATAAATCATTCTACTATAAAGACACATGCACACGTATGTTTATTGCAGCACTGTTCACGATAGCAAAGACTTGGAACCAACCCAAATGCCCATCAATGATAGACTGGATAAAGAAAATGTGGCACATATACACCATGGAATACTATGCAGCCACAAGAAAAAGATGAGTTCATGTCTTTTGCCAGGGCATGGATGACGCTGGAAACCATCATTCTCAGCAAACTAACACAGGAACAGAAAACCAAACACCACATGTTCTAATTCATAAGTGGGAATTGAACAATGAGAACACATGGACACAGGGAGGGGAACATCACACACTGGGGCCTGTCGGGGGTGGGGGGCTAGGGGAGGGATAGAATTAGGAGAAATACATAATGTAGATGACGGATTGATGTGTGCAGCAAACCACCATGGCATGTGTATACCTATGTAACAAACCTGCATGTTCTGCACATGTACCCCAGAACTTAAAGTATAATAAAAAATAAAAAATTCTAGGAACCAACCTTGTTTTGTAGGAAAGTAATGCACAAACTTTTTATTCCAGCACTCCAGGGTGTATGTGTGGTTGGTCAGCAAGGTGGGTGAGAGAGAGCGAGAGAGAGAGAGAGAAAGACAGAGAGAGAGAGAGAGCCTCATTCACCTGGAAGACACTGCCTTCAAACAGCTCTCTGTGGAAGCTGTTTTTTTGTGCACAGAGAGTCTACTCTATGAAGAGGGCATGGAAATGGAATGATGTTGTCACTGCTAATTCACTGGCTTTGGAAACCATGTAGATGAGTAAGGGGCAAGAATGTAAGGAAAATAAGTCATATTCTCCTTAATGTGGTAGGGCAGGGGTATTGAAATCCAAGTAAGATATTTCTCAGGAAGCAGTTCTGAATTCTCTACACCACTTGAACCAGTACTTAAGACCTCATTTCCACACTAGACAGTAAGCTAAGTTTAGGCCTCGAAAATATTTAGGCCCACACTAAGCCGAGTGTAGGAAAACTATTTGCCATATATATCATATCTCTTTCTACAAAAAGCTCCCTCAAACTAAAAAGAGTCAAAACAATACAAATTGAGTCAAAATTTCTGCATGAACAACTCATATAAAAGGGCATGCAAATAGCTCTTTTAAAAGGTTAAAAATACTCAACTTCATTGACAATAAAATAAAAGCAAATTAAAAATAATTTGATTTATCATATCATTTTTATCTATTGGATGGGTAAAGATCCAAATATCATACAGAATGTGAGGAAATATGCACTCTTGTACATTACTGATAGGAGTGTAAATTGACACAACCTCTTTGGAAGACAATTTGTCAATATCTAACAAAATTACAATGCACGTAACATTTTATCCAGCAATTCACCTCCTGGAAATTTAACCTGTGGAAATGTACAAGGTTACTGCTGCAAGATTATTGGTAAGATCAAAAAATGTCTGTATAACAGCACCATTATATGCTATATCCTTACAATAGAACACTAGGAAGCTTAAAAAGCATAGGGGGACTGTTTAATCTATTGATTTGGGATGATTTTCAAGATATATTGTTATTACATACAGTAGATATTTGGTATGGTAGTAGGTATGGGTTTGAGTAAATGTCATTTTTAGGGCAATGACATGTATATGTATCCACCATTATAGAGTAGTTACATTGCCCTAAAAAATCTTGTGCTTCACTTATTCATCCCTCCCTCCCCCAATCCATGGTAACTACTAATTCTTTTATGTTTCAAAAAGTGTTGTCATTTATCTTGATTCACACACTCATATTTCTCTGTTTCTCTGTTTCTCTGGGGTCAGGAACGCTGACAGTGACATCTGCTGTATCCTTCTCTCCATTCCCAGGATAACCTAAACAGGGGACCCAGAGCCCCTGTCCCTGAACTGAGAGTGCTATGCTCACTGTGTTTGCATCACTTCTATTCAAACAAATGGACTATTAATTTGAAGTATGGTATTTTCAGAAGTTAAATAAATCTATGGAAGAGCACTTAAAATTAACGTTCAGAATTATTGTCAGAGGACCAATTTTCCTCCAACAAAAGTTTATGCATCAACAGAACAATTCCAAGTCATGACAGGGCACAGAGTCAGTTTCTCATCCTTTCAGTCTTTAGTGCTGACAATAATACTTAAATTTTATGTTTATATACACATGCACACTGCCCAATTTGGCTGCTGTTTCCTAAAAAGCTGGTAAATGTATGCTGACCAATGTCTTCAGCCATGGCCAGAAAAGAAGAGAAACTTCGACAGATAGAAGCTGTAGCACCCAGAGCAAACATTAACATTCATAAATTCTTTTTGACATATACTTTTATGATTAAACCAAATATACAAGGGAGGGGGGAGGACATTTTGTGGATGAATCTTTTGCTGTAGCAAGTACATATTGCCTTCTTAAGAATAGGTGTTAGCCTCACTCATAGGTGGGAATCGAACAATGAGATCCACTTGGACACAGGGCGGGGCACACCACACACCGAGGCCTGTCGGGGGGTGGGGGTCTGGGGGAGGGATAGCATTAGGAGACACACCTAATGTAAATGATGAGTTGATGGGTGCAGCAAAGCAACATGGGACGTATATACCTATGTATCAAATCTGCACCGTTGTGCACATGTACCCTAGAACTTAAAGTATAATAATAAAAAACAAAATCAATAGGTGTTAGCTCAAAAGCCTCAAGTTTTGTGCTTCGATTTTAGCATGGGGTTTACTTAACTCTCACTGTCTTTGGAAGTTCTTCCCTTAGAAGAAAATGTTTCAAGCTAACTTGACTGCCTTCTCTTGGTTGAATCTTTTCTTTGCAATAGGAAGGCAGTAGAAATGATTTGGAAAGGCTTTAACCATATAATCAAAACTATCTCCCTTTCCTTTCAATCAACTTTTGGTCTTGACTTTAGTTACTGCCAGAGGGTAAATGAGGGACAAATGAAGGAAATGCTCAACTCTTTTCTCTCTGCTTGAATTCATCCCTTAGGAGAGGCTGGCTCATGCCCTCTAGACCTCATCAGGCAGAATTGTACCTTCCTTCCCTACAACTCTCTGCAGGAATTTGTACATTCCCTGGGAGTTGAATAAGTGCTTTTAAACAGGCAGTGTGATGGTTGAAGCTTGGAGTGAAGCCCATTACAAGCTGAAAAGAATTCCCAGCTGCATTTCACTAGTCCCTGATCCCAGCTGCAGCAAATGCACAGGGGACTCTATTTCTTAAGCCCTGTATGTATATGTACATATTCACATCAATGGGTATGAGTGCACGACTTTGACACAGTTGGGAAGCCCTGAGTCTTAGAGATGAATTAATTTTCTTTGTAAGACAGGCCTGCGTATCTATAGGTACAGGATAAATACATTATACTTCTCTGTCTGTTAAATTGTGAAGACTCTCAGTATGATTTCAAACATTTGTGGTATTAAAAGAAATCACAAGCACAGGTCTCCATGTCAAAGTGGCTAAGGGCATGGAAACAAAAAAATAATTTTAGATAAGTCAAAGAGTATCAGCATACATTAAGAAAAAAAGCTATGAGGTTTAAGGTAGATTCATGATTAGTGTATGAAGGGACTGCTCTCTGGCCTAGGATAACATAGAGGAAGTGTGAATTTCTTCCTTACTGGGGAAACTTATTCTGATAAATACATGCTGAATTTCCCCTTAAGATTATACTTAAGCGAGGGAGAGCTACTTATACAGAAATGAAAAGGAGAATTTGAAAGTGAGGTATAGAAATAAGGCAATATTCTTCTAAAGAAATGGGAAAATTAAAACTTTGGGTGTCCATCATTTTTCACTGGATTAACAGCCAATAAAGCTCAGGATCCTAATCCAAAGACAAAGTGAGAGTTAAAGGAACATGATTTTCAACTTTCTTACACAGCGTTTAACTGATAAACAATGAAGCCCATCATTTACCACTTTGGTTACAAAGTATAATCAGTCAAAATAAAAGCATCTGACCCTACATCTCCCATCATCATTCAAACATGATGCCATTTGTCTCCTGACCCATATTCCTCATCATTTGGCACCACCGGTAACCCATGAAGGGTTTTTAAGTGCCTGATCTAATGACCTCCAATTTCTTTACCAGCTTTGAATGCCAATTTTTCCCAAACCCTAGGCTGAATTTTGCTTTCTTTGCTTTACTGGTTTACCCAATTCATCATTCTCTGTCAATTTAGGAGCTTTGGAAACATTGTCCTCTACAGGATCATTCACGTCCTCATAGAAAATCTTAATATACAGAAGGGGTCTTAATGCTAAAAGAGCAAACAACAAATTCCTCAACAAATATCAGGTAAAACACTTAACAAAAGCTAAAATGACCAAATCTAAATGTCCTCAAAAAACCTGAACAGAATGAAGGAGGAAGAAAGCAGTTTAGGAAAGGCATTGCTGTGCCTAGAAAGACAGGGACGATATTTCAGCCTTAATTGTCCGTAATTTTCTCTATATTCATTATGCTCATTCACAAGCCTGGTATTATTTTGATGTCATTATTCTGAAGATAGCCTGTTTTTTAAAATACAAGAAAGGGATTTAAAAAAAATTCATCCTGAGCCTGTCAGGCACACTGTTCTCAGAGGAGGAGAGTGGTTGACTCTATGTCAGCAGAGCTATGCATTACACATGATTTCTCCAGAGCTAGAAAACCTACGTCCAGAGTGTGACTTTTAGTCCCTTTGTCCTCACTCTTGACAGAGGGGTCAAATTTGTGTTTGATTCCTGAGTTTGTGCTGGGTCAAAACTCCTTGGCAGCAGCATTTTTATAATGAGAGCAAAACACACAGCTTTAGAGTTTTGCTCAAGGTCAAAGGGGGCACCTCCACGCAACAAGTTTCCTGTGAAAGCCCAGGGCACCAGCAGAATCAAAACTATCTGTTAAGACATATCAGGCTGTCAAAAATCTCCCATGAAGCACTGTTTGTAGAGAATTTAGGGAATTAAAATGAAATAGAAGATATGGCCCCTTCCTTTTAGGAGTGTGAAATCTAATGGAGGGAATAAAATATACAGGCAAGAGAATGGGACAGTTACAAATGAAAATAGATAGAAACATTTACAGGATAGCAGTAGAAACATGCAAAGACATTCACTGCTAATTGGACATGTACAGAAATGTATACAGTTGTGCTAAAGCCACCTGGGAGTGGCTGAAGAACAGTCTGTGAGTATGTGACCTTCATTGTGTAAAAAATATGACTTTTAGAAGGATATGGAAGCCTCAGGTCAGATTCCCCCAGCTGTACATCCCCCCATTCTCTATCTGGTGTAGAGAATGACTAAACCCAAGGCCGGAGAATGTAATAGGTGAGCAGGCAGATACTTGGGATAGAGGGGATGGAAAGGGGTTAAAAGAACATGAAGGAGAGACTCCATGGAGAATCAGTCAGCGACTGATACGGTGAACACGTGCAGCTCCTCAAAAGGCTAGAAATGTGTCACCATCCCTACAGACAAGGCAGGGGAATAAGTGTCAGCCAGACTAGAAGCACCCATCACACTGTGGATTCTGTCCACAGTAGGTTATATTATCTGAATGTAAAGAAGTAATGGAATAATCTTAGGAACTCTTTGTAACATTTGCCTGGCTGAGGGAGGAGAGAAACTGTTAAACACCTTCCCACGCCCTGTCCCTGGTCTATAGACATGCTCATTTCTACCAGAATGGAAGGTGGAGACGTCGTAGTAAGCCATGGTGGATCAACCAATCCGCTGTCTGGTAAAGACCATCTGACTATCCCACCTGCATCACTTCTTGGTATGAGGCATAAGGCCCAGATTACAGAGATGCAGACAGATATAAGTGTTAGGTACTTGATGGAGAGAGGAGTTGACCTGGATATGGCATGCTCACAGAGCACAGGGAGCATGACTTAACAAATCTACCTTTGGTTACATTTCCTGAGGTGTTGTCCAAAGACCTTTCTGTACAGCTTGAACCATAAACTGGATTTTGATGAACAAGCATGGTAAGTTATGATAAAAGCATGCCATTTTTATCTGCTTTGAAATTGCATCCTAAACATGATACTTCATGTCCAAAGACCTTTCTGTACAGTTTGAACCATAAACTGGATTTTGATGAACAAGCATGGTAGGTTATGATAAAAGCATGCCATTTTTATCTGCTTTGAAATTGCATCCTAAACATGATACTTCATCCAGGGTACAATCTCCCAGGTTTAAACTGCAAAGGAGAAGGAAAAGGGCCTACAATTCCTGAGGCTGTTGGTCTCCCTCTTCTTGAGGCTTCACTGTGAAATCACATTGTTTGTCCTAAATTCTGAAAAACAACAACAACAAAAAGTATAAAGTATCCCATGAACCCACTCCAACAAGTTTCCATACAAATTCTACCTGATAAAACTTCACTGGCGTCTGGGCGTGGTGGCTCATGCTTGTAATCCCAGGACTTTGGGAGGCCGAGGCAGGTGGATCACCAGTCAGGAGTTTGAGACCAGCCTGGCCAACATGGTGAAAACCCATCTCTACTAGAAATACAAAAAATTAGCCAGGCATGGTGGTGTGCACCTGTAATCCCAGCTACTCGGGGTGCTGAGGCAAGAGAATCGCTTGAACCTGGGAGGCAGAGGTTGGAGTGAGCTGAGATTGCGCCATTATACTACAGCCTGGGCAACAAGAGCAAAACTCCATCTCAAAAAAAACCAAAAAACTAAAAACAAAGAAGAAGAAGAAAAACACAGCTTTACTGGTTTACACTACAGATTCCTGATTATGTCAGAAAGTATATATTAAATTGTTCCTAAAAGTATAATCCAGTTTATCTTCAAATAAATACCCCCAAGACACTTCAGGGACAGAGTTCTTCTTCTCCCTTTGCCTTTTTATACAAAATCAATTATTTTAAACTACGTAGACAAAATTAATACCAAATATCATCAGAAAAAAGTATGCTGAAAGGAGAATTAATTATACATCCTTGAAAAGATGCCTCTATCAATATTTCTCTTTAAATTATTACTTTAAAAATTATTTCTGTTTTCTTTCACGATGTTTGCATTTCAGAAAGCAACTTTTAATTAGTAATCTTTTTCTTAATTAGGGTTGTTATGGGAAAAAGAATTTGTTCTAACAAAGAATATTTTGCAACTTGTGCTTTTGCAAAAATGAACACCATAAGTGACATCAGGAATAATGAATTGCTAAACAGCAGTGGCAGAAAACCTGGAGATCTTTCACGAAAGGGTTAGAATTACCACAAGCTTCCATCCTTGTCACTAGCAGCCTTCAACCCACTGTGTGGGTGACAGCCTTCAGATCAAGTCAGGGCCCCACATCATTATGTGGAGAACCTCATCTGCAGAGCAGGTGTCAGGAAATAGCCCAGAATCCATATAATTTTCTTCACAATTAACATTCTTGCTAACAGTTTATAAGTGGATTCATAAGAGGTTAATTCTGCAGAGAGAGGAGGGAAATAACTATTAAAAACAGGACAATCACAATTCACCACAGGAACATTTGCCAACATAAAATTTGGGCCCAAGGTACTAATATTGAGCTGTGGATTATAGCCTTTAGTGTGACTATGGCCATCTACAACTAATTTAAAGGAAATGATTTCCTAATTAGGATTGCCACCCATCTAGAGCCTGCGGTTACAAAGTAGGAAAGGGAAAAAGAAAAGGAAAAAACCCACACACCTCTACGCACTAATTTCATGATCCTTTCTATTTTTAATGTTCAGCTGGTTTAAAGAAGTTCTAAGAAAATGAGATCTACAGCCTTAAAATTTAAGTATGGCATTAATTCTCTTTTTCAAAATTAGATTATTGATTCTCTAAACATTTGGCTGCTAATCAGCACTTGTCCCTAGGATAGTTTTATTGCATGATACTGAGGCTGTATTGAAATTAGGAAGGACTGAATTTCACTCCATGTTTTCTAAGCATCCAAATATATGGAGCACTTATGCGTTGGGGCCCTATCTGTTCCTCTCCTGTGGAAAGAAGTAAAGAGTATGGTGAAAAGAACACAGACCTTGGTGTCAGGGAATCAGGGTCAAGGGTTCAATGTCATCCATGACTAGCCATAAAACCTTCGGCAGATCACTTAATCTCTTGAAGCTTTAGCTTCCACATTCACACAAAGGGGATAATTACTATCATTGATATCTATCTTAAAAGTGATAATGAAGATTAAATAATATAGTACATGCAGAACCGACTGACACAGAGAGTAGCAGATGACTTGGTTGCAGATGTTTATGCTGGCACGCAATAGGAACTCAAAGAGATGTTTGTTCCCTTGCCACCAAAGAACAGTGAGCTAGCCAGGAATCTTTTTACTCCAAATAATAGCAAATACAGCTCAAAATGGCTTGCACAAGAAAGAAATTCATCAGCTCACATCTCAAAAAGTCTGGGGATAATGTTGGCTTCAGGCATGGCTTAATCCAGAGATTCTAATCATGTCCTTTGGCTCATTTCTCTATGTCCCAGGATCAGTTTTTCCCTGTGCTGGCCCCACACTCAGGCGGGACTCCCTCCAGGCAGCAAAATTACTACAGTAGTCCAAAGCTTCACATCCATATGCTGGTATTAATATATCCTATGAAATAATGGCAACAACTGCTTATATGTATTGACCTGTGTCAGGTGCCTTTCTGAGCAGTTTATAGGTATACTCCCCACTTCAATCTCATTATGTCTATTTTACAGATGAAGAAACTAAGACTCAGAGAGGTTAAGTAACATCCCCAAAGATCTTCAGCTAGATGGAGAGCAACCAGGACTGGAACCCAGTCTGGAGCTAAATTTTATGCTCATAACTTCTTTGCTGAGTTCCTCCTCTTACAGCCCCAGCTAAGAGCTGATGACAGCTATTGGTTCGAATTGGGTTATGTGCCCCTTCTTGAACTAATCACTGTGGGCTGCTGATAACAGGATATGTTGATTGGCTTAAAGCAATTAGGACTCACCCTGGAGCTAGGAGTGTGGCCAGTCTATTGACAACGCATGACTGAGAAAGGTGGAGAAATACTTGCCACAATAACTAAGAGAAGAGAAATGGATACCAGGCAGCAAACAGCAAATGTTCCTTAAAAGGACATACATAGAAGCTGCAGGTGGAGTCTCCAATAGGCTTGCAGTTTAGAAGGAAAGCAAAACAGGTATGCAAGAGCTGCAGTAGAAGACACTCAACCACATTCTTTATAGCACTGCAGCAGGCTACTCACTGTCATACCATCAGGATGCCTGCGGGTGGGCACTGGATGGTAAGGCCCCATTACTGACCTTCATCTGCCCTGAATGACTTCTCACCTATTTTCATACATCCATTAATTCTACAGATAACAGAACACCTACCTTGTGCCAGGCGTTGTTGGCACTGGGAGTTCTAGAGTGAACAGTTGAGGGCACAGTCTCTGCTCAGAAGCAGAAGATGGAGGAGCCCTATTACAGTTAGAGTGCAGCAAGCAGTTACAGTAGGGAGCTGTGGTTGGGAAGGTGCATGGGGAATGTACCAACCTGTAACAGTGGAATCTAACCCAGGCTTAGGTTCAGGACTGGTTTCCAGGAAGAAATTATATCTGAGACTCAAAGGAAAATAAGGAGTTGGCTAACCAAAGGTGGATGTAAATAGGAGCTTAGAAACATCACCTCTCAATTCTCTGGCTGGCTCACTCCTGTGGAACCCTATAGCAATGGCCTTCCATGGCCTCACCATCCTCAAAGTCTCTATTGGAGCTCTCCTAAAGAAATCTAAAATCTGATTAACTTAATTGCATATACTGTGTAAATCATATATGTTAAAGGTTTACACGTGTTTTGTGTAGGGTAGGGTTATGCTTTATTGAATCATGTTCCTGAAACCCTAGAGTTCCACCAAGTTCTCAGGCTAAGGGAAAGAAAGTGAGGAGTGGAGATGGAAGATCTATTGCTTGGGAAGGGTAAAGATGCTTAGTGGGGAGACTTGTGGGTCTCCTTTTCCTGATTCAACCAGATCAGCTCTGCTTTTACGTTTAGTAAAACATTATAGTGGAAAATATAGTTATATGTTATTGCGGGACAAGGTTCAATGGCTTAAAAAATAGGTTTAAATAGCTGTGAGGTAGAATATGAATTTGTTGTTTCTGAACATTTCTCTATATACCTCAGTGATTAGGTTCTTGACTAGAAGTATAACCATCATTATGACACATTCTCCATGAGAAAGTTCTGACTTGGCTTACATATGTCAGATTACAATGCCTCCTCCACGAATGCAGCTCTCTATAAGACTGTCTGGGTGGCAAGTAAGACTGAGAGGTTCCAATGTGGGCTTTTCGATTTCAATGAAGGGGTGGACTTTTTGCTGGTAGTGATCAGTGATGCTTTCACAGAAGGAGTGGCCTCAGAACTGCATTTTGTTGGATTTAAATTTTTATAGGTAAGAAAAAGGAGAACTTTCCAGCTGAAAGGAAAAAAACAGAAAAATGGGGTCGGGAATGCAAAGCTATGTTTGGACAACAACAAGGAGAATAACTTGGCTGGAACCTGAGTATTGTGTGGAGGACTTGTCTGAAATTAAACTGAAACGCTAGCTAGGGTAAACACGGTACAGGGGCAAGAATAACAAATGATTTACCTTCCCTCCTCAGAGCATTTGCACATGCTGTTCTCTCTATGTGGAGTGCTCTTTTGCTCTTCCCCCAGATCTCTGTACAACCTTCTCATTGTTCAAGTCTTTAATCAAAGTCATTTCTTCTAGAGGTCTACCTTGATCAACCTGTTAAAGCAGTGCCACCTCTCCTCTGCAGCTTACCCTCTAGCCCATTCATACGTTGCATTTCTTTTCACAACATTAAATTATCTGGTTTGTTTACCTGTTTACTATCTTCTTACTAGAAGACAAGTGCCATGGAAACAGAAATCTTTTCTGTCTGGTTCACTGCTGAAACCCTGGCACTGAGTGAATGCATGGCACATGGTAGGTGCTCCATAAATATTTGTTCAATGAATGAGTGTGTAAGTTTTTTTAGTCAATGAGTGATGAGGAGACATAAGAGTTTTGAGTAAGGGAATGAGACAATCCCAGTAGTAATAAAGAAAAGCTCACTTGACAGCAGGTCTTATGAAAAGAGGCAGGATGAGATTAAAGGCAGGCAGATCAATTAGGCAGCTATTTTCATTGTCCAAATAAAGGAGGATAACAGTCTAAACTCAGGCAGCGGCAATAA
Organism: Mandrillus leucophaeus; assembly: GCF_000951045.1. Classification (NCBI taxonomy): domain Eukaryota; kingdom Metazoa; phylum Chordata; class Mammalia; order Primates; family Cercopithecidae; genus Mandrillus; species Mandrillus leucophaeus. The sequence goes on along the minus strand of NW_012106031.1, from coordinate 1,284,959 downwards.
GCAAGGAAATATGGGACAGATGAGAGAACTCTGAAGGTTAAAGGCACATTACATGAGGACTGATTAGATATTAGATATGGAGAGTGAAGGACAGTTAAGAATGGAGAGAACAGTAGTACCTTGCTTAGAAAGAGAGACTTCTGGAAAAGGAACTAATTTGGACAGAGTTCAACTTGAAGCATCTTGAACTTCAAGTGCCAAAACCTGTGGAAATTGAGTAGGAAATCAAGTAAGCAATGTGTGCCCTTGCCTGGAAAGAGAAGTTAGGGGAGGAAATAAAGATTCGAAAGTGGTAGTTGATCCCTTGGTAGTGAATAAGGTCTCTGAGGGAAGGTGTAGAGTGAAAAGAACAGGCAGCTGAGAATAGAAATGTGGAGAGGGCTGTATTTCAAGGATAGGAGAAAGGAAAAGAGCCAGCATGATATGGGATGTGGGAGGGGTATGGTTCAGGAAGGAAAAAGTAAATTGGGAGGAGAGAGCATTTCAAGGTGGTCACAGGACAGATCTTATGAAAAGAGGCAGTATGAGATTAAAGGCAGGAGGTCAATTAAGAGGCAGAGGACAACACAAGTTGAGGACAAGAACCCTCCCTTTCTATCCCTGAAATGGGGAGATCAGTGTGCAATGCAGTGTACCATTTCTCATCACTAAGACCCTCTGCCGCATTGCCACTCTTCCTGGAATCCACACCCATTTATATGCCAATTCTACAGCTTTAAACCCCAGTTGCTCCTTAATGCTTTCCTGCATGTGATTTTTTTCTTAATACCCAAAGCCTTCTGTTTGAGATCTAGTTTAAATCTCTTAATCGCTAGACATTACTGAATACATCAAGAATAGAACCATGTAAATCACAATAACCATAATAATGATCCATAATAGTTATCATTTACATCTAATCTTGTTAACACTGCTGTAGTTTATCATTGGTATGGACCTATTATACAGGACATAAGAAAAAAATGATAATGACTTCTTTTTCCTTTTACAAAGTCATGGGTTATGTTTTGAGTCTTCTCTGGAATATGTCCCTCTAACACTTTTTTTCCCTTTACTGAGATCTCACTGAATTTAAATGAATGTGGAATCTTTGATTCAGAAAAAAATATGATCACACAAAATTTATGCAGAATCATAACTAAGGAATGTTAGAGTTTTCACCCCTGTCTTTAGGATCCCCCTACCTGATATCAAGTCATGTGGAAACAACTGTTGCCCTACAGGACTTTTAAAATTAGAGGAATCCAGCTTCTCCTTGGTCAACCACATTTACTGAGTACATGCTGTGTGTGTGCACAAGATCTGTGAAGGATTTGAAAGGGAAGCACCAGCCTCGGGCAGCTCTCAAGTCTGGGGAAGAGCATGCTTGATACAGCAATGATTATGTCATGAGAAGTGAGCAGAGATCTGCAGCCTATGTCCCTGAGACTCTGGAGTGCTTTCTAATACCAGTTTATGGGCAGCAAAGGATGGGACAGTTAGGCCATCAGTCAGGCCTGGTAGAGCCAACACAAAAGCCAGAGAAGAATGAGGGTCCTGGTCAAAGTCCTGGATTCTTTGAGTTCAAAACATCAAGTATCACTAGGGACAACATGGATGAGAGTACAAGAGTTAGGTAGCAACTGGGCTAAACTAGTCCTTCTGGAGAATGAATGCCCGTAGGGTAGCAGGGAAGCTGAAGTCTAGTGCTCAAGAGGAAATATAGTTCCACTCCTCATTTTGATAACTCTTGGCATTGGTCCAATAAGCATGCAGGGCAAGCATGTTGGTTGGTGTTTAAAAGATAAGAAGAAGGTGGTTGTTGCCTGGAGTATTTGTCTATTCGAGGTCTTCCAGGAGTCACTTGCAGGCTTTCCCACCCTCTGAGATTTAGAAAAACTTTCCTAATATCCCTAAGCTCATAAGTAGACTTGAAGACCCACACCATAATTAATACACATTTCCAGACTTATTTTTTATGGTTTTCTCTGTCTCTACTCCTGTATCTATGTATGCATTTTAGGTTCCTATGGAACTAACCCAGGTGCAATACCCCATCCCTCATCAATTTTTACAAGAAACTCAGTCACACAGAGTATATTATAATTTTTGTAGCTTCATTGAATATTTGTGGGGTCAAAGGGTAGGGGCTGGTCACATCCATTCACTTATTGAGTACCCACTATGTTTTAATTACTATTCTAATTGCAATAGATATGGTAGTGAACAAGACAGACAAAATCCCTGTCTTCCTGGAGCTTCCAATACAGTGGGGGAGACCAATGACAAATTCCAAGGAGGGTGTGGCCACCTGCCAGCTTCCTTTACTCCAACCATTTCCCCCTCTTCTTCTCTGGAGCAGTTCTGTCATGTAGCTCTCTGAAGCCTGTGATCTGATATATGACTCTGTAGCCCCACCACATTGCTTTGTTTTTTACAAACCTTGGAATTCTGACAGAATGTCAGAATTTTGTTACACAAGTCAAATCTCTCCATTTTGTTACACAAGCTTCTCCAATTCCATGGAGCCAGACTGACAAGAACTGACAGGTCACTGGGCCATCCTGCTGCCAACTGACAATATTTAGGCGGCTATGTGGGATGATGGAATCAACAGAGAAATTTGGGATCACAGGACTCTGGGGTCAAATTTCTGCCTCTTACTGATTATACAACATTGAGTATGTTACTTACTCTTTCTGGGCCTTGATTTTCTCTTCTGTAAAATGGATCATTACAAACTTCCTCTTGTTGTGACAGTGAAGACCAAATATGACAACAAACAAAGTCCCTAGCACAGGATAGGTGCTCAAATACGACTAGTTCCTTTGCCCTGGGTTCTAGAAAGATTCTAAAGTATACAATGAAGATGAATTAATCAGAACCCAGGATGAGAGACAAGAAGAGTCACATGGTCAATATAAGAGGAGGAAGGTTAGTACTTGCTGCACTTTAAGGCACAACACGAGTATTCATAGATCACCCACACGGCCCTCTACTGAGCCACAGGGTGACTCCCTTCATGTACCATGAACTGGGTATGGGGCTTAACTAAACCTGCTTCACATCCTGGGGCTTGAGGTTGTAGCTCTTGCTCCCATTCCCACAGAATTGGCTTAAGATGGAACCAAGGCAGAAGTAAACCTGCAAAAGTAGGCCATCAGTGGGCCTATGAGTGAAATGCTGGCAAAGACAGAGGCAGGGCAAGTTGAGAAGATACTCTGAATGCTCAGATGAAGGTCCCATCTGGGTGAGAGTCAAAGCCATGAAATATGCCCCAAGAGGGAAGGATGCCCCAGGTATCCAGGCTGGTGGAATTTTTACATCCAGGGTAGAAGGAACAAGTAACCGGCCTCGTGGTGAATGGCTCACCAGGTGCTGAGAAGCTTAGAATCTCCAGCTGACAAGGACTCCAAAAGGTCATCCGGCCCAAGGATGACCTTCCAGAGCCCTTGCCAGCTAGAGAGTCTAAGTTCATTCAGTTCCCAAACCTACCCTGGACCTAGCATTACTGTATAAGAAGCCCTCACGTTTGAACCAAGCCAAATACTTAAATACTCAGGCGATTTTTGTGGCCTGGGGTGAGGGCCAGAGATTCTGTATTTCAAACAAGCTCCAAGGAGATACGTATGCTGCCAGTTCGTGGGCCACACTTTGAGTAACAGGGTCCTAGGCTGACTCTCTGACAGATGCTTGAATCTTCTCCACTATATTCCCATCAAGAAGTCATTAGACATACGCTTGATTATCTCCTATTAAAGGAATGTCATTACCTCTGATGGTGCTCATTCAAACTTCATCCCTCCCACCTGAACAACTTGTGTGCATATGCGCATTTCCTAAGTCCTGTTATTAAGTTTTGCATCCTTGTCAATCCTTTGGTAGCTCTGGCAGAAAATGCTTACCTATGTCTTTACACTTTAAAGGTTATAACATTAACTATTGCTTTTTGGTGGAAAATACAGATGAATAAAGGGAAACATTCAGAATATCCATAATACTACCAACTAGAGATACCTGCTGCTGAAATATTGGAGTATTTCCTTCTAGCTCTTCCTTACTTTGATCTAAAATCTGATTCCTTTGTCTTTTCCTGGCAAAGTGTCACAGAACAAAGCTCAGCCGGAGGACTTTTCTCTGATAGCTTAGGACAATGGCAACAATTCTCCACTGGCTGATGCAGGACAACCAGCCTTTCCCACTAACCCTGTGGCTCCCACTCCTCACAGGAGCAAAGTTTGGGCAGAGATGACACGGAAGAAAACTCAGGCCCCCTGGGTGACGATGACAATACTGACATTGAGCTGGGGGCTGTTTTTCTAGTCATTTGGATGGCTTTACAATGAGCCATTCTGTTTCTTTTGCTTGATACTGCTTGTCACCAATAAGTAAACATTTTAAGGAGTCTGTGACCACCAAACAAAATGTTTTTCAGTGGGCAAAGGAGATTGGCTCTTAGCCAATTATTTCCTCACCCTCACTTGGTTTCATTAGTATTGTGATCAATTGAGTGTGGACTCTTGCGTTGGAATGCCTGCATTCACATTCTGGCCCCACCATTTATTACTAACTCTGAAATGTTAGACTAGTTATTTAACCTCTGCTGCATCCCAGTTTCTCATCTCTAAATGAGGATAATGCTACTACCTACCCACAGGGTTCTTATGTGGATTAAGTGTGTTAATATGCCTGTTTCTGAGAACTGTGTCTGACTTGTGGAAAGACTTAAGTAGATGATATCTAAAATGCATGCATACATAAACAGCCACAAAGTCAAGCTTAATGGTTAAGATATATTGGGATAAGGAGACAAGCTTGGTACTTATTTGCATATTTTAACCTTGAGAAATAATCTGGTAAGAAAAGGCTACCAAAGTTCCCAGAACTAGCTGTGATCATGAGTCCATTCTGCCTCAGAAGTCAGGACTGAGCTTGTTATCCATGGCCCCAAACTTAAATGGAAGGAGCTCAGTGGTTGGAACAGTGCAGGGGCTCCATAAATGTTTGGCAGGAAGGACTACTGTGGCCACCTCCTTTACCATGGCTGGGCCAGTTCTTCTTAGTAGGCAGCCTTAGAGATGGCCCAGGGTACACAGTGAGAGACTCGGGAAACCAGTTAACATTTTTCAGTTAGTACAGGTTCACCAGGACAGGCCATTCAGGATTCCATGTCACTCCCTCTGCATGCTGCTGAGACCTCTGGCTGAGCAGCAGATGCTCCAAGTCTTGAGAGCTATGCTGAGCCCCCTGGAAGTCACTGGCTCCTCTCTGGGCAATTAGTGCATTACAACAATTATAGCTGGTTTTCTAGAAAGCCACTAAATGGCACCCTGATGACTAGAAAAAGATATTTTTCAACCTATATACCTAACTTCCTATTAGAAAATTGCTTAGACACTAGACACAATCTGACTCATTAATAAATAAATTCATTTATATGTTTCCTAATCCAGACTATAAGTAGTTTACCCCATACACTGATCCTTGGATTTATAACCCTTTCTCTTTTTCCCCCTTTATCCATCCCTTTATTTATTTTTTAACAACTTGATTGATGTATAATTGACATACAAAAACTATATATATTTTAAGCATGCAATCTGATAGTTTTGACATACAGATGCTCCTCAGTATCTGCCTCGAATTGGTTCCAGGCCCCCAGGAGGGCACTAAAATCTATTTACTCATGTCCACAGTGAGGCTTTTGGAACCCACATATAGGAAAAGTCAGTCTCCCATATGTACGAGGGTTTCTCATTCTGTGAATACTGCATTTCTGATTCAAGTTTAGTCGAAAAAAATTGACGTATAAGTGGACCCATGCAGTTCAAACGCATGTTGTTCAAGGGTCAACTGTACTTTAAATTGTCTCTAGACTACTTATAATACCCAATACAATGTAAATGCTATGAAAATAGTTGTCATACTGTACAGTTTTTTATTTGTATTATTTTTACTGTTGTATTGTTATTTTTTATTGTTTTTTTTCCTAAATATTTTCAATCCCTGGTTGGTTGACTCCATGGAGCCATTTTATTTCAATCCCATGGGTATGGCTGGTCAACTGTATGTCATCTGTGAAGTCAACACCAAAGTTAAGTTAATGAACCTATCAAGTCCATCACCTCCCAAAATTTTCTCATGCCCCCTTGTAGTCCTTCCTTCCTTTCTTCCTTCCTACCTATCATGGTCTCAGGCAGAATCCTAATCAATCACTCATCTGCTTTCTGTCACTATGGATTAGTTAGCATTTTCCAGAACTTTATATAAATGGAACCATATCATAGGCACTCTTGTTTTATGTGATGTTGAATAGAATATGAGTGGCAAAAGCAGAAATCTTTGTTTCATTTCTAATCTTGAGGGAAAAGCATTCAGTCTTTCACTCTTAAATGTACCTTTTTGATAGATGCTCTTTGAGGAGGCTCCATTTTACTCCTTGTTTAATGATAATTTTTTTAAAAATCAGGAATAGATACTTGATTTTGTCAAATAAATTTTCTGCATCGATTGAGACAATACAGAATAGGTTCATTGAAAGGGTTCATGATTTGACTTTTGAATGCGTAACCAAGTTTGCATTGTTGGGATAAACATCACTTGATCATGACATATTATTCTTTTTATCTACTGTTGGATTTGATTCACTAAACTTCTGTTTAGAATTTTATGTTCATTCTTCGTGAATCTATGTTCATGCATAGAATGGCAGCATAGAATGAGTTGGGAACTACTACTGTCTTTTCAGTTTTCTGGAAGAACTTTTATAGAATTGGTATTGCTTCTTCCAACAGTTTGTAGAATTCACCAGTAAAGCCATCTAGACATGAAAATTTGGGAAAGGGGATTGTCAGGGAGGAGGGCTTTTAATTATTAAATCTATTTGTTTTCTTTAACAAATATATGACTATATAGGTTATTCATTTCTTCTTATGTGAAAAAATATGCTGTCTTTCAAGAAATTTGCGTATGTTAGCTAAGTTTTTAGATTTATTAGTGTACAGTTGTTTATAATATTCTCTTATTATATTTTAACATTTGTAGAATTTGAATGATGTCACCTCTTTTATTTCTGATGTTGGTAGTTGGTACTCACTGACAACTCTCTTTTTATCTTGATTATTCAGGTTAGAGGTTTATCAGTTTTCTTGGGCTTGTCTAAGAACAGGCTTATAATCTTGGTACTTTTTTTCTATTGTATTTTTGTTTTCTATTTCATTGATTCTTGCCCTGATCATTATTATTTCATTTGTTCTTCTTACTTTGAGTTTTAACTGCTATTCTCTTTCTAGTTTTTTAAGGTAGAACTTAAGATCATTGATTTGAGAACTTTCCTTTTTTATAAAGTAGATGTTTAGTGATGTAAATTTCCCCACCAGTACTGCTCTAGTGGCATTGCAAAAATTAAAATGTATTTTTTTCTTTTTTTATTAGTTCAAAATGTTTCCTAATTTCTCTTTTGATTTTTTTCTTTGATCCATAGATTATTCAGAAGTACCTTACTCAATCTCTAAATATTTGGGGATTTTCCAGAAATACTTCTGTCATTTCTTTCTTTCTAATTCAATAACTCTGGCTCTAGAGAACATACTTCTTATTACTTGAATCCTTTATAACTGTATTAAGGCTTATTTTATGGCCCAGAATATGATCTACATGTCCAGTGTGTATTTGAAGAGAATGTGAAATTTGTATTCTGCTGCTCTATAAATGTCAGTCAGGTCAATGGGTTAAAACTGCTTTTCAAATCTTCTGAATACTTGCTAAATTTTGTCATCTTGTTTTATCAATTACTGAGAGAGGGGTATTGAAATTTCCACTATAAATGTAGATTTTTTATTTCACCTTGAAGTTCTATCAGTTTTGCTTCATGTATTTTGATGCTCTGTTATTAGGTGAATTAATGTTTAGAATGTATGTGTCATCTCAATAAATTGACCCCTTTATAATTAAGAAATAATTTTATTCATCCATTATAGTATTTTGCTGTTCAGGAATCTATTTCACTTCATGGTATAGTAGTAACATAGTAGCTGGTATCTTGGCATGCCTTTTTTCATCATTTTAAATTTAATCTATGTGTGTCTTTATATTTAAAGTAAGTTTCTTGTGGTGGAATTTATTTGGGTCCAACAATGTTTGTTTTTTAATTGGAGTATTTAGGTGATTTACAATTAATGTGACTATTGGTATGGTTAGGTTTACATTCATTATCTTATTTGTTTTCTGTTTTCCCCATTGCTTCTTTGTTTCTTTTTCTTCTCTTCTGCTTT
>NW_012106031.1:1272686-1273487 GCF_000951045.1 Mandrillus leucophaeus | reverse complement strand
GTGCCAGGCCCAGCTTTATCTCTTCAACTCCAGCATATCACGAAGATCTAACTGGGTTCCCTTTTCATGTGCCTCACCCTGGAAAGATCCTCAAGCCAGTACGCTGGGGTGATTGCAGGGTTCACCTTTTTGTTTCCCATCTCTCAAGGATCACAATCCTGTGTTGTCCTACATTCAGTGTCTTGCAAACCATCATTTCCTATATTGTATCCCTTTTTTTTGTTGTTTCATGTGAGAGAGTAAATCTGGTCCCTGGCATTCCACATTGGGTGAAAATGGAAGCTCCTACTGTTTTTGTTTAAATGTACCTGCTTATTTCTACTTTTGACAAATTAGCCTCTCACAGTCCGGTACAATCTTTGAGTGCCTGGGATGGTGTTTTGCATCTAGCTCTTGTATGCCTCTCTGGGAGTTACTTCCGAAATTAGCAACATGATCTAGAATGTGTTTTTTTTTACCCCTAGGGTCTTTGTTTCCTTCCTTTGCCACTTAGCTAATGCTGCTCTTCTAATGGGTTCCTCCCTTACATTTGTAACATATGTGTCAACTAAGCTAATTGTTCATAGCTCTGAAGCTTTAAAATTGTTATTGATTTTTTTCATCATTTAAGTAAGAAATATACGTAAGAAACTACTTATTTGATGAAGTGTTTAATGGCTGATGTTCTTGTCTAGTGTGCATGTACTAACGTGCCCAAGGTCAGAAAGACATACTAAAATCCTCTTGAAAGCAACCAAAATATCAAAATTCTTTGATACAGACTTTTTATCAATGTCTTTGTTTCTATATTCATCTCTGAAC
>NW_012106031.1:1268064-1270186 GCF_000951045.1 Mandrillus leucophaeus | reverse complement strand
AAAAAAAAAAAAGAATATCATAGACTGGGTGGCTTAAACAGCAGATATTTATTTCTCACAGTTCTGGCATCTATGAACAAAGTCCAAAATCAAGGTGCTGGTCAAGTCAGCTCCTGGTCAGGTCCTCTTCCTGACTTGCATTTTGCTGCATCCTCACATAGTGGATAGATGAATCTATGGTGTCTCTCTTCTTATAAGGGCACTAATATCATGGGGCTTCACCCCATTATGGAGATAGGGCTTTAAAATCTCATCTAAACCTAATTACCTCCCAAAAGCCCCACCTCCTAATATCATCACATGAAGAGTTACGGCTTCAATATATGAATTTTGGAGTACAAGAGTACAAATGTTCAGTCCATCCCACTTCCATTTCTTCCCTTCTGGTCTATGTACTGTGGTTGTTCCACGTTTTACTTCTCCTGTGTTTTAAACTGTATACTACATTGCTATTTGTTTAAACACTCAATTGTCTTTAAAAAAATTTAAATAATAAAGAAAAAATTGTATATATACCCATATAGTTGCCACTGCTAGTGTTCTTCAATTCTTTTTTGTACATCTTTTTTTTCCCATCTGGCTTCATTTTTTTTTTTTTTCTGCCTAAACACTACCTTTAAGATTTTTTCTTGTGGGATGGATCTGGTGGTGAATCCTTTTAGCTTTTGTGTGTCTGAAAATAATACTATTTTTCCTTTATTTTTGAAAGCTATTTTCACTGCACATAGAAGTCTAGATTGGCAGCTTTTTTTCTTTCAGTACTTTAAATACGTTGCTTTACTGTCTTTTAGCTTGCATTGTTTCCAGTGAGAACATTCTCGTCTCTACCTTTGTTCCACTTTAGGTAGTGTAACCTCCTTTACTGGCCACTTTTTAGTATTTTCTATTTATCTTTTTGAGCAATTCAATTACAATGTGCCTTGTAGAGTTTTCGTCATGTTTCTTGTGTCTGAGATTCATTGAGCTGCTTGGATCTATAAATGTATAATTTTCATCAAATTTAGAACATTTTTAGTCTTATTCCCTCAAATATTTTTTGTCTTCCTGCCCTTCTGGACTCCAGTTACACATATATCAGTGGCTTAAAATTGTTCCACAGCTCATTTAAAAATTTATCTGTTCACTGTGTTTCATTCAATATAGTTTCTATTGCTATGTCTTCGAGTTCGCTAATCTTTTCTTCTGCAATATCCAATGTGCCAATAATTCCATCCAGTGTATTTTTCATCTTACCCATTGTAGTTATAATCTCTAGAAATTTGACTTGAATCTTTTTAAAATCTTAACCTTTTGAACATATAAAATGCAGTTATAATTGTTTTAATGTTCTTATCTGCTAATTCTAACATCTCTGTTAGTTCTGTGTCGGTTTAGGTAGGTTGATTTTCCTCCTTATTATGAGTCATATTTTCCTGTCTCTTTGCATGCCTGGCAATTTTTTATATATGCCAGATCTTGTGAATTTTACTTTTTTGGGTACTGGATATTTTTGTATGCCTATAAATATACTTGAGCTTTACTCTGGAATGTGTTATTTTGAAATGGTTTGATCTTTTCAGATCTTACTTTTAAAATTTGTTAGAATCAGAGCAATGTTCAGTCTAGGGATATTTATTCCCCACTACTGAGGCGAGCATTTTTGTGTATTTTGCTCAGCTCCTTATGAATCCTGAGGTTTTCTGTTCTGGCTCGCAGGGACAAACACTGTTCCTAGCTCTGTGTGAGTCAGGTGCGGTTCCCTCTAATCCTCTTGAAGGTTTCTTTCCCTTGCATCAGGTAGTTTCCTCACAGGTGTGCTCTGCTCAGTGCTCAACGAAGCCTAGTCTGCAAATCTCTGGAGTTTTCACTCTGTGCAGCTCTCTCTCCTCTGGCACTCTGTCCCATGATCCCTGGACATCCAGCTTGACCTCTCTCTCTTTTTTCTCTTTTTGAAATGGATTCTGGCTCTGTTGCCCAGGCTGGAGTGCGGTGGCGTGATCTCGGCTCACTGCAACTTCTGTCTCCCTGGTTCAGCTATTCTCCTGCCTCAGCCTCCCGAGTAGCTGGGATTACAAGCATGCGCCACCACACCCCACTAATTTTTGTATTTTGGCCAGGCTGGTCTGAAACTCCCGACCTCAGG
>NW_012106031.1:1265738-1267259 GCF_000951045.1 Mandrillus leucophaeus | reverse complement strand
TTTTTTTTTTTTTTTTTGAGAAAGGGTCTTGGTCTGTCACCCAGGCTGGAGTGAAGTGGCATGATTACACCATACTGCCTCAAAATCCTGGGCTCAAGTGATCCTCCAACCTCAGCCTCCTGAGTAGCTGTGACTACAGGCATGCATCCCTGCACCCACGTAACTTAAAATTTTTGTTTGTTTTTGTAGAGACACTGTCTCACTATGTTGCCCAGGCTCGTCTCAAGTAGTCCTCCCACCTCAGTTTCCCAGTGCTGAGATTATGAGTGTGAGCCATCACACTCAGCCACAACCTGAGATTCTTTAAGCAACAAATAACTTAGTAACTATGAGTAATAAAGGCAGGGAATGAGACAGAACTTTTTTTCATTTAGCTTATTTGGCTTATCTAGAATCAGGCCCAAAATAAATGCAAATGAAATAAATATATAAGCATTAAAAATCAAAGTCATGGCCGGGCACAGTGGCTCACGCCTGTAATCCCAACACTTTGGGAGGCCGAGGTAGGCTGATCACGAGGTCAGGAGATCAAGACCATCCTGGTTAACATGCTGAAACTCCATCTTTACTAAAAACACAAAAAAATTAGCTGGGCATGGTGGCAGGCACCTGTAGTCCCAGCTACTTGGGAGGCTGAGGCAGTAGAATGGCATGAACTCGGGAGGCAGAGCTTGCAGTGAGCCGAGACTGTGTCCGGAATTGGTGGGTTCTTGGTCTCACTGACTTCAACAGAAGCCGCGGACCCTTGCAGAGTGTTAGAGTTCCTAAAAACGGTGTGTCCAGAATTTGTTCCTTCTGATGTTCGGATGTGTTCAGAGCTTCCCCCTTCTGGGTTCGTGGTCTCACTGGCTTCAGAAGTGAAGCTGCAAACCTTTGCAGGTGAGTGTTACAGCTCATAAACGCAGTACAGACCCAAAGAGTGAGCAATGGCAAAAACTTATTGCAAAGAGCAAAAGAACAAAGCTCCCACATCAAGTAATGAGACCCCCAGCAAACTGCAGCTGGCTAGTTCCCACAGCCTGCTTTTATTCCCTTATGGGATGCCACCTGCATCCTGCTGATTGGTCCATTTTACAGAGAGCTGATTGGTCCGTTTTACAGATTGCTGATTGGTCCATTTTGACAGAGTGCTGATTGGTGCATTTACAATCCCTGAGCTAGACACAGCGTGCTGACTGGTGCATTTACAATCCTTTAGCAAGGCAAAGAGTGCTAGACAGAAAAGTTCTCCAAGTCCCCACTATGTTAGCTAGACACAGTACTGATTGGTGTATTTACAAAGCTTGAGCTAGAAACAGAGTGCTGATTGGTGCATTTATAATCCTTTAGCTAGACACAGAGTGCTACACAAGAAAGTTCTCCAAGTCCCCACTAGGTTAGCTAGATACAGAGTACTGATTGGTGTATTTACAAACCTTGAGCTAGACACAGGGTGCTGACTAGTGCATTTACAATCCCTGGGCTAGACACAGAGTGCTGATTGGTGCATTTACAATCCTTTAGCTAGACACAGAGTGCTGA
>NW_012106031.1:1252084-1264998 GCF_000951045.1 Mandrillus leucophaeus | reverse complement strand
AAAAAAAAAAAAAAAGGTAATTTTTCATAATCTAAACTTGGAAAATGCTTTTCTAAGTAAGAAAATCTAGAAACCATACAGGAAAATAATTGACAGATATGTAACAATTTTTAAATTTACATTTGCACCAAACATACTCCAGAAACTCCAAAGAAAAGTCAAGCAATAAATCTGAGAAGAAATATTTGTGACACTTGTAACAAACAAAGAGTTAAATGTCCTTAATTGGACTATCCTCAGCTTTACTCCCTAATGGTCTCAGAATTAACTTCAAACTGAGGCACTTGCTGCAAGGAACTTTGTCTCCAGGCCACCATCCCTCTGGGTAAGTTCTTGAGTCTCTCCTCATCCACAGTTCCTGGGATCATCAGGAATGTTAAATAAGCCTGGGATGAAGTTCTGGCTCTGCCATTCACAAGCTATATGACGTTGAGCAAGTCTCTAGATCTCAGCTTGTTTAATGACCCACAGTGGATAGCAACAGAACTCAGCTCACAGGATTTTTGTTTTGTGAGAATCACCTGGCATTATCTCTAGTTTATTCTAAGTATTACACAAATGATAGTCATTGATCACTGTTACAGCCTCGGTGCCAGGACATCATCTGGCACATACAGACATGCAATAAGCATTTGTTGAGTAAATAACTTTATAAATCAATGAGGAAAAAAGATAACCCATAGAAAATAAGCAAAGGATATGGTAGGATATATACAGAAAAATGCAAATGTTTGCAGACACATGGAAAGAAGCCCAAATGCAATAATTATAATGGAAATGCCAACTAAAACAATAACAAATTTTCTTCTTTTTAACCTTCTGGATTGAAAAAAAAGTTTTATTGATTGATCGCCTCCAGGATAGGCAAGGTTGTGGGGAAATATTTTTATACATGGTTGAAGAAGTTGAAATTCATGGAATAGCCCTAGAAAAAAAAATTTGCCAGTAGGTTTTAAAATTTAAATATGCACATTCAGGAATCCCACGTCTAGGAATCTAGCCTACATAAATAATACATGGGTATGGAAAGCTCCACCAGTAAGCATGTTCATTGTACTTTGTTAGAAATAGGAAAAAAATTAGAAATAATCCAAATAACCGAAATGTCCATTAATTGAGAACTATTTAAAAAGTGATACATGGATACAACTGGATGAAATAGACCAAGAAAGACTCTCATATATATAGTTCTAAGAATACATATTTCAAGAGAGAGCAAACTGCAGAACAATGTAATAATTGCTAATATTTGTTGAGCCCTTATCTATTAGTGTGGGAAGCAATCTACATGAATTATCTTATTTAGTCATCCTCTATGGATTTCAGTATCTTCATCTGTAAAATTAGGAGATAGGACCAGATAAGCGCTAAGATTTTTCCCATCCTAGCCATAAAGTGCTACCTATACCAAGCTATGTTTTTGAAAGCCGTTTAGCCCTGGAAAAGGCCGAGCATGATGATGCCTCTGGGAGTTGGACAAGCAAACTGATACCTGTTCATTTGGTTCCTCTCATGGAAACTTTGTGATTCTGCCTCCTGGAAGATATTCACAAACTTGTTTTTAAATGTTAAATGAAATGAGACCGCTGTTAATTAATAGAGTAACTTTTTTACTGTAGGGGAAACTGGCTCCTCCTGAAGCCCACCTATAAATGAAACCAAGTGAGCTCAAGTCTTCTAAATGTGCAGGAGATCCCAACCACATACTCTTCTGAGTGTCTAAGTGTAGCAGGACCAGCCACTCCTGTGGAGGCTGACCTCCTGGTAGTCCTGGCTATGTGACGTTGTCAAGTATCATATTTCACACTGGCAGTTGGGCAGTGGAGAATGAGAGAGGTGAGGCATAGCTAGCTGAGAGGTAGTTGCATGCCCATAGCAGATCTTTATCTTTGGCTCACTCACCATACATATCAGGAAGTGTGCAGAGATTTCTGGGTACCCTTAGGTCTGTGTTGTGGAGAAAGGGCAAGTAGTTTGAGTTGTGAACATGTGTATGAATACAGGAAAGTGAGTAGTGAACTCAAGATTTTGACTACACATGTTTCAGGAAAAATTTTATTATCTTTTGTGGAAATAAAGCAAGAGGTTACTCTTACAACTGCCCTAATTTGGACTTTTTTCTTTTTTTTAAGCAATATAGGTATATTCTGGATTAGTATCTGACAAAAATGTGTTCATCAGTAACTACAAATTCAAAGTGAGCACAAAATAGGCTCTGATTTTTGTCTATTTGATAGAAGCTCTTTGTCAAATAAAAACAGTTATTGTGTAGTCATGTGCTAGACATTGCTTCTCCAGTTGTGCAATCTACTGGGAATATTTTGGATGTCGTTAGTAGCACCAGCATGAAAAATGGCCGTCAGAAAGACTGGACGATTTGGAATCACGTCTCCCAATAAGAATAAAAGCCCACTTCCAGCATGCGTCAGGTGACTGGAGTGTCAATTTGAAAATTAATGGCTGCCTCAATACCAGCAGAGAGAAGTACACACTCCATTATGGGCTGCAGTCAACCCATCCAAAAGTGGTGCTACATAACTAAAAGTTAAAAAGAAGGTGAGGCAGGAGGATGGAACACAAACCAGTTTTCTGGAAAATATTTTAAAATTTTAAAAATTCATCTGGAAAAGAAGAATTTCTTTCTCCACTGCCCAACTGCCAGTATGGAAAGTGATACTTGCCAACATCACATAGCCAGGACTACCAGGAGGTCAGCCTCCACGCAAGCGGGTGGTCCTGCCACAGTTAGACACTCAGAAGAGTACGTGGTTGGGATCTCCTGCACGTTTAGGAGATTTGAGCTCACTTTGTTTCATTTATAGGCAAGCTTCAAAGAGGAGCCAGTTCCCCCTAAAGTAAAAAAGTTACTCTCTAATAATTAACAGTGGTCTCATTTCATTTATACAGATTATGTATACAGATTATATACAGATCATTTCTACCAGTGCTGACTCTCACAGTAGTATTAACATGCAGATATTGCATGATTATCAATAATCAGGTATCTACATGATGCCTAAAGCTAATTGCTGTCTTTTGAGCCAAAGGTTGAATAAAAGCCAATAAAATCACAAATAAACAAACACTCTTGCTGGTAGGTTTCCTTCCAAAGGCAGTAGAGTGTAATAGAAATCTATAATGGGCTAGTCATGCCTAAAGCCCACATATCCCTCACCTGAGATATTGGCTTTGAGAATTGCAGAGTGCAGGTTAGTTTCCTCTGCTGTCAACAAGCTAACAATCAGGGACGAGATGGAAACAGATAGCTTTGACATGAGACAGAGGGCCTATGGGCCTCCTCTACTTCTTATTTTTATTTATGTATTTATTTTTTGAAACAGAGTGTCACTCTTTTGCCCAAGCTGGAGTGCAGTGGCATAGTCTCCACTCACTGCACCCTCTGCCTCCCAAGTTCAAGCGATTCTCCTGCCTCAGCCTCCTGAGTAGCTGAGATTACAGGCACGTGCCACGGGGTTTTGCCATGTTGGCCAGGCTAGTTTTGAACTCCTGGCCTCAAGCAATTCACCGGCCTTGGCCTCCCAAAGTGCTGGGTCTACTTCTCACACTAGCCACATAGACGTGGCCATTGCAAAGACATAGTTTGTTGCTATTTTGAACTCACTGCCAATCCTCTGTTTTCATACTTCACCATCCCTCAATACTAGTTTTTCTGAAAGGGATAAAATATCTCATGCCACATTTGTGTGCCCCTCTGTTATGTGAGTCAGAGGCAGAGCTACCTCAGGTTCTCAGGTTTCTCTTCCTTGAGCTTAGGAACAAATCTCAAGAACAGAAAAGTGGGGACAGAGGTGGAAAGACCAGAGGACATGCCAGCAGTGCACACGCATTAATGCATGCGAAATTTATCTTCAGAGGTGATGTGCCTGCCTCAATTCTGACTCCCTTAGGCTGAATTCCTTCCAATAAAGCTTCTTCTCTATCCTTTGTCTGCTCCAAATGTAATTATTCCCCTGAAGCTTCTCTGGAAGCCTCACCTACCTCTTGAACATGTCTGAATCTCCCAGGTAAACCTGGCCTAGGGCATTACACTTGGATCTCAGGCAAATAGTAAGAACCATCTCCTTGAATTATAAGGAGAATAATCGAGGGAGATATTGGCTACATTTTTTTTTAAGACTTGAAAAATAAGTGTCCTGTTAGCCAACTTGCTTAAATAATCTGGGTCTGCTGTTCTTATTTATCCAGATAGAGGAATTCATTTCTCTTCTCTTTTCCCAGTTCCATTTCAAACACAGTCCGTCTTCCAAGGGTGCCCAGGAAGACGGACCATTTAAGTTTCCCAGTGCTATCAATAGTGGTCCCATTTTACAGTGGAAGAGAAAGACACAGCCATCCTTTTGTCAGATGGAGACTTAGGAGAGGAAAAAAAGTGCTTTTTTTCTGAACTTAAGCTTGTATTTCTGTTGCATTGTCAACTGATTTAAATTGGGGATAGTATTTTAATATAGAAAAAAATTTAAACCACCAGAATATTTGACATTGAAATTATGCTTGATTGGCTGCCACATTTTAAAACATATCAAATAAGACAGGCATCAGTGTTTGACAAATTTTTATACAAAATATATTGTAAAAAACAAGTGAAAGGGAAAATGTCAACAAATATTTTATAGAATTTGAAAGACAAATGCATAGAATTGCAGTAGGTGTATTAAGTCCGTGTAGAATCTAAAATGACTTTTGTGGTTTATAATCCTTTTAAGATTCAATCTGGAAAATTGCATTGGAACAATGAAAACCTGAAATCAAATCATAAAACAGACTAACGGATAAAGACTGTAATACAAATGGACATATTTTATCCTGCTTTTTCAACGTGAGAGCACATTTCTATTCCTTTTATAAGCACAAAGAAAAGTCTACATTAATTTTCCTTACAATAGTCATTATTTCGTTTGCAAAATTTTAAGTTATATTTTAAACTAATCTAGTTGTCCTTTTTTCTTTTTACTATTATTTAGTGATTTAATTTTTGTATGTATACCATAAAAAGAGTCAAACATTAATGAATATTGATGGACATAAAGCCGTATGTTACAAAACAGCTGTTGCAAGGATTGGATTGTATGCAAGGTTTTTACAGCATAGACTTTACTTTGAAATTATCATCTTTGGGTCTGAATTTCACTCATAATCAGTACCTGCCAGGCAAAGACTAGGTAGAGCACAATCAGAAACCACCTCTTCTTGGTGGGCTCTTTTTCATCACTATTTCTGTGCAGCTTTTCAGAGCACATTGAAATTCTCTGCTATAGTCTCTTTGTGACTGGGTTTTAACGTATGGCAGCATGTCCCAAGGGCAGAGCAAATTATGCTACCTGAACCCTTTATCTGTAAGCAGCAATACAACAGGGCGATGTAAAATAGAAGACAGATTTATTTAGACATAAACAATGTAAAAAATATTATTCGATATAAGAAACATAAAATCCAATATCCCAATAAATCTAGCCAGCAAGCCTTACCTTATTGCTAAATGATTGCACAAAAGAACAAACTTTCTTTAATGTTTCCAGGTTGACAAATGCAATCTGTTCTGTCTACAGCCTTCTAACTTTGTCAGGAGCTATAAAGTCCTTCTCTCTTGGGTGCTGGTGTTTCCGAGGAGGTTTACAAGATTTCAGTCTATCCTGTTGCAGCTTATTGGGGCCCTGCCCTTGCTTTTTGTCCCCTGATATTTATAAAAACTGCACACACTATTAGAGTGTAGTATTATAGAGTTGATCATATTTCATCTTAAAATTACTAATCAGTTATAAAAAGGATTGGGTCCAGTGTATCTTAAACATTAATGTACACACAAATCACCTGAGGATCTTGTGATAAAACAGACTCACAGTTATTTGGGATGAAGGCTGGGATTCTTTGCTTGGAAAAAGTTCACAGGTGTAGCCAATATTGTGTATCTGTGGTCCACATTTTGTATTGCAAGGATCTATGTGACCTCATTTTCAGAAGAAAACTATGACCCAGATGGTTTTAGAAACTTAAGTTTCCACAAATACTTAGAACCTTTATTTTGGAGCACTTATACTCTTTGTGTGTGCCAAGCCTGGCTCAGTTCATAGGGATATGCTGATGACGGGGTCATAATCCTGTCGTCATGGAACTTAGATGGTAACGAGGAGTCAGGGCAGAGAAGTGAACAACGTATACGTTGCTCAAAGCTGGAGGCAAAATTCATGCTCTCCTGAACTCTAGTCCATGGTCCTGCATAGGCTATCAGCCCTCTGCCTTCTTTACAGCCTCTCTCACCCTTCCTGCCTTCTTTCTCCCTATCAGGTCTCCTATTTTTAGCATGTTCTCCAAACTATCTGGTAAATTCCTCTAATTTATGAATTGTTCCTTGCTAAGGGGTGTGAATATTATCCCATAAGTAATGGGGCATGCTTGAAGGATTTTAGCAGGAAAATGGCACTAGAGGAGCTAAAGTATGGTCCATGTTGTTGACTATTATATCAGCACACTTAGGGCAGTGTTTGACAGTAAGAGTTCAGCAAGTATCTGTTGAAGGAAGGAATATTTGCGTTCTGGATAGGCTAACTCCTTGAAGTGAGGGGAATGAATTGGGTGAGAATAGTTCTTGTGAAAGTTAGGGAGAATGGGTTGACCATCTGTTCTATACCTCTACACCAACCTCTGAGGCTGGCATTGTAATGTAACCTCATGAAAGAGAGGGTAGTAGCTACAAACTAGTCCTGTCTCGGTTTGAACCCTGCTTCCCTAATCCTAGCACTTTTGTTTTTTTAGTCCCCCACTACTTCAAAAGCATGTTACATGTGCAATACTTATCCCAGTGCTATGCACAACAAATGCATTTTGGATGCAACTATAAAATGGCAACAGAAAGTGTGGCAAAATGAGTAAGCCCTTAGGCTTATGAATCAAACAGACCTGGTTTCTAATTCTGCTTCTACCACTTAATAATAAACTTGGGCAAGCTAATTAATCTGAATCAGGTTTCTCTTCTGTAAATAGTGTTAACAAGACCTACTTTACAGAACTGTTGTGAGAGAAAAAGTAATACAATGACTGGAACAAGTTTAGTAGAGTACTTCGTGCATATCCAGTGTTCAGTACACTGAAATCTTGTATTTAATGTTATTGTTGGTGATAAATGTGCTGAAATTTTATTTGGAGAGATATAGACTGAATTAAAAAAAACTTTTTCGTTAGAAGGTTGCAAATAAATTCAAGATTTTTTAGAATAAAATGCAGAACAACTTATTCCTGGTGACTTAATAATGGTCTTGCTTAAGGACTGTGCCTTGAAAATGCTTCCTAAGCCTACAATCCTTCGTTTTCTCAGCTAAATAAAGAGGGCAATCAGAATACTGACCTACAGCATAAATTTTGTGAAGAATGTCAAACTTGAATGTCAAAATAGTTTGAAAAATGCAAAGCAACACATGCATTCTAACTAATCATTATCTTTTCCTCTGAGGTCCAATCCAAAACTACTCTGGTAATCTACCAACTGAACAGTCTTTCTCTGTCAGCCACTTGTCAATCGGTACAGTGGAGATGCCCCCAAATAGTGTATGAATACATTTTGGAGTTTCCATGACAACCTATACACCACTATAGAATGCCTTAAGTCTAGAAAGACTCACTTCTGTTATAATCAAGATAATCTATCACAATATTAGACCAATTCCAAGTATAATTCAAGCCAATTTCCATTTTTACTGAGTACATCATACTTTATATAAAAATTTTTTTCTCAGAGTATGCCTTTTACCTTATGTGAAAACACAAATAACCTACTCCATCTAACAACAACTATTCCGCCATTTATATCTAACCATATCTCATAAATAAATATTTCTGAAATGTCTCTTTTCCTTGAAGATACCTGCCAGACTGAAATTTTAGAATACTATTAAATTTCTCTGTGTATTTTTATGTAAGACCGAAAGAAAACCTGGCTTATTTTTATAATTTTTGCTAGAAACATGAGTTGATCATATCATGAGAGTTGTGTATTTTCCTTGAACTCAATTTTCAGTTAACCTAATTGATAATTTATATTCATAGATCTACATGTATGTAGAGAGAACCAAGACAATAACATATGTAACATACTAACAATGTATGTGCCTAGCTGAGAAGAAGGCACAATTAAGTTGTTCTGATTAATCACATGAGAAAAAGGAAGAGCACACAGCAGTATGTTGACAGTCTTAGTCCCCATAAATGGAAAGAAACAATTCATTTAAAACCAATATTTAACTTCCAGGAAAATTTTCCCATCATTTGGTAAATTATGCCTTTAGAATATATTTCAGTTACACATCACAGCCCACTTTAGACAAATTTGAAAGCCTTTGTGGGCAGCTTTAAGTATATTTACCTATAGGTTATGTATGAACTTTAGACTTCTTCTCCTCTCCCCCAGGAAAGCCCATTCATGACAGTTGAAATGTTTTTTTGCTCTTCATCTTACTCTTAAAAAATATTTACTAGGTTTAAGAACTATCAGAGTTTTTAAATATTTATATAACAAGGTGAAAATATTTAATTTGCCAGAATTGCAGGGGAAAAATGCTTTTTCCAAGGCAGTTGAAGCAGGAAAGTAGGAAAGAGTGTCACATAGTAGAAACACAGACATTGGGAAGGCAGCACATGACAACTAGAGGAGGATCTGAGGAAGCAGACACAAACAGGGACCAGTAGGATGGCACCAATGTGGTCCTTCCCTCAGACCCCACAAACCTCCAAATATCGTGATATAGTTGGTGGTTTGGGATTTCTTGTGGAAGTCAGAAAGATGCTATTCTTCGGTGGTTCGGTGCAAGAGCAGAATGGAAGAATCCTGCAAGGTCTCAAGGGGAACCCAAAGAGCACCTGGAGAAATACATCAGGGAATGGGCCAAGACTGTAAGGAAAACATTAGATGGCGAGATGGTTTATGAGGCCTTCTGGTGACAGTGAACAATAGCTTATATGTGGGCAGAGGTTTGGATGACTCTTTGTTCCTCCCTTTGCAATTATTTCCAGTTGGGAAGAGGTCCAGAGCCATCTAAGCAGTTAAAGATCCAGAACAAATTATCTAGGTACCCAGAGCTTGAAATAATGTTCACACAAAAACAGCCATGTTTAAATTAACACAAGGGACAGCTTGGACAGAAAAATGTGGGTACTATTTGACTTTAGGGAAAGGAAGTGGGGAGATCTCTTGAGTTTTGCTTTGGTGGTAGTATATATGTTTTGAATGGTTTTTATGTGAAATAATTGTCATCTTTGTGAGTATAAGTTGACGGGGAAGATTCTACTTGCTCCGTGTCCAACCATCACCATCATGTCCCCCTACCCCAGGTATGTGGATGTGAGAATTGCCCTGATACATTTTACACTAAACAGAATTCTTCTCATCCCAATTATATTCACAGGGAATATACTAATTTTTCCCTCATGTAGTATGTGGGACATTAGACAGTGCCTACCATGGGGATTGCCTGCTTACCAAATATGCATTGAAAAAATACTGGAATGGGTTCTGAGGCAGTCTCTTGGTGTTCCCTTCCTGGAAACTCTAAGCAGACCACCTTCCACTTTGACAGGTTTCAGACACTGAAATCCAACCTTTTGGACTTAAGATATTTTCATTATATGCTTTATTTTATTACACTCCAACAATACTACCAAGAGTATGTTAAAGCACATTATTTTAAAGTTAATTAATTCTGAGTATTTAAAATTTCACCTTGTGGTTCCCTGGTTTATATGTGGGATGCCACAAAAACAAATTAAAATTCCTGGTATAGGGACATTCACGTAGATGGAGCCAACAGATAATTCGAGGTTCTTTTGAGTTCTACCATTCTATGAAATCTGAGCTCTGACATTCAACTTCTATTTGATCAGAGATGTATTAGTCTTGGTATTTAGGAAACAAAGGTTGAATATTTATGTTGGTTATGTGGAATGAAGAAAAAAATATTCTGATTGGTTGTTAAGACAATAACAAAATCTCTGAAACTCTTAAGCACTATTTTTAGCGGCCAAATGCTCTAGTTCTCGTCCAGCCATGAATCATCAACCAGTTTTTACCTAGGTACAAGTTTTTGCAGAGCTGAGAACTGTTGAATGGGGCCTGATTATAACAAATTGTTATGTTTAAAAAAATTATGTTTTGAAAGCACACTATCTTCATATGGAAACTGCAGATATATGTAAAAGTTGTTTCACTTCTCAAAAACACTGAAACTTGCCAGACACTATGTGCCCTAATAAGAAATCATGTTATTATAAATATATGTAATAAATCACCTCCATATTAAACCTGTGACCTACTCAGGAAGACAATCATATTCTCTGATCCATTTTTAAAAGCCCAAGTAAATGGTCATAAAGATGGCCAGGTTGGGAATAGGAAGTACTCCAGCTCTTATTTCAAAACTATTCACCTTAGAATTACCTTCAACTTGATTCTTAGTCTAACTGGGAAACAAATCTTGGACCAGGGCTGGACCAAATTATGTGCCTCAGCAAACAGACTAATAATATGGCACTCCTTTACACCTATATTTCTTAAACATTTTTTCAATATTTATTTAAATGTGGGGAGGGGAGGGAGGCAGAAAAGAAGGATCTGGGGGTCAGGTTCAATTTCCTTCTTCAATTTCCCTAGGCAATTCGACTCCAGCTCAAACTTGCATACCCTACTCAACAAAAGGAAACTTACCTTGCTGTTGTTAGTTTCTCACCATCTACTGTTACTTAGGCATACTCCTTGATGTAGCCTTGATGTAAAAAAAGTGGAACTAAGTAGGATACAAGGAGAAAATAATGTTATTCCTTTTATTACTGTTCCTTAAATCCTCTCGTGGGCTAGTTCTTTCCCTCCAATAAATGAAATTTTGGCTTTTCTGTTCACTTATAGATAATGTCTTAAAAGTCCTCCAGGGCCAGGCATGGTGGCTCACAGCTGTAATCTCAGCACTTTCGGAGGCTGAGGCAGGTGGATCACCTGAGGTCAGGAGTTCAAAACCAGCCTGGCCAACATGGCGAAATCCTGTGTCTACTAAAAATACAAAAATTAGCTGAGCATGGTGGCAGGCACCTGTAATTCCAGCTACTCAGGAGGCTAAGGCAGTAGCTGAACCCAGGAGGCAGAGGATGCAGCGAGCTGAGATTGCACCATTGCACTCCAGCCTAGTGACAGAGCAAAATTTTGTCAAAAAAAAAAAAAAAAAAAAACACAAAACACAAAAAACAAAAACAAAAAAAGTCCCCCAGGAACTTCTAGTCAAACCTCAATCAGTCGTTAGTCGTCATCAAAAGTGCAAACTTTAGTTAAATGTAAAGCTTCTCTCTTCTTCCATATTGGGTGACTTCCAGCTGAAAATCTCTAATGGCAAAGAGGATGCATGATCAGCCTTTTCTTTTTTTTCTGTACTTCTTTCAGAGCACTCCACTCTGATTAGACAGATTCTGACTCTGGGGTGCTGTTGAAAGAGCAGCAAGAGAGGCTGTACTTGTTGGTGCTGTTGTGATAAGGCATTGCCAGTCTCTTAGCTTGGTGCATGTTCAAGGCTGACTTTTTCCTTGTTGGCAGTTTCTGAAAGTTTTTCTGAGATTTCTGAACTGAGAGCCTCCAACTATACTCAGACGATTTGAGAGTGTACCTCCTTCTGCTTGCAGCTCCTGATTCCTGCCCTAGATTCTGGTCTCTGTGTGCAGTTGATCCCCACAAGGTGGGATCCCATCAACCCTCCAGGCTATCCACTCAAGCAAAATTCAAAGCAACCACTTCCCAATGCAGTCTTCTTCTACCTGTCATACGGAGGCAGACTGTGGGAGACAGCATCACCATAGTTTCCTGACCACCTTGAATGTTTCCACATGCGCCACTGTATGCAAGGCTTTATCATAGTCTGACCCAAGTCTTTGCTGAAAGCCCGGTGATTCCTCCCGGAAGCAGAGGAAGAGAAGCAGCCTTGCGAGGTGCTGCCATGAGGCAGTTTCTCATCTGTCTTTCCATCTGGTGGCAGATAGCCACAAGACTATTTCTCATACATCTCCCTAATTTCAGTTGAGAACAGGGCTCTCTACTGGCTTCTCCCCTCCCCCACCCTCCCCTTAGAGTATGGCTGTAGGTTTTTGTGTAAGTCTGTAAAAGTGCTTGGCTGTAGTTTAGAGTCTGCTCCTCAGCGGCAGAATAACCACCACCACACCACCCCTTTCACTACGTGTGACCAGCCCCTGGCCCTGTATTCCAGCATTAGAGAGGTGGGGAACTAACACCATGGTGATCTTGCTTTTGCTGTGTGGTAGGAATCTAACTGAAACCACCTGGAAAAAAAACATTTCATGAGAGTTTGTCTCCTTTCTTGCTACCAGCTGAATCTCAAAGTGTGACCAGCCAGCCTGGCAAGCTACATACTGGCCTCTGTGAGCCTTGTACCCGCTGTGCTGCTTTGTCTCTTGATGCCAGCAAGCCAGCCATAGTCTCCCATCTTTATACTTTTCCAGTCATGGCTCCCTACAAACCTCAGGAACATAAGTCAAACTTTTTAAGTAATTTTCTTTAAGCTCTTCTTTCTTAAGGTGGGGGTAAACACACTCTACCACCCTAACATTGCCTAGAATGGGACAGCCACAGTACTCCAGTAACTTTCTCCAAAAACCACGACTCTCCCCCAACCCAACATCTTCAACTCACACCTGTCTATAGCCTCAAATGGGTGTTTGCCTAAACCTGCAAAATTGGTGGAGCTTCTTTGCATGGTGAATTAGCACTTTATTTGAAGAATATGAGCATCACTTGATATCTATAACTCATTGTGTTATTCTCAGCTTTTGAAGTCTCAGCTTAAATGAAGACAGAGTTTGGTTTTTTTTTTATTATTATACTTTAAGTTCTAGGGTACATGTGCATAACGTGCAGG
>NW_012106031.1:1224646-1250919 GCF_000951045.1 Mandrillus leucophaeus | reverse complement strand
TTTATTAAATAGGGAATCCTTTCCCCATTTCTTGTTTCTCTCAGGTTTGTCAAAGATCAGATGGCTGTAGATGTGTGGTATTATTTCTGAGGAGTCTGTTCAGACAGAGAGAGTTTTAAGGAAACTCTTTGACTAGTTTCTCATCAACCTTATATAACATAATAAAAAGTTTCCTTCTAGTCATGGGACAGTCTTCCAGAAAGAAATTCTGATTTGAGACCATGTTTACTCATTTTGTGACATTATTAGTGATGCTTTATCAGCCTTTACAGATTGCAAGTCTAGGTTAATGTCCTGACTGGCCACCACTTAATCTGGCTCTGCTGCCAACCATGAAAAGGTTATATTCCAGGAGCCATGTTTTGTTTTAGGCCACCAAGCAGGCAGATTTAATTTAGAGAATTTTTAATGTCTGATGTTCTCTTCTTAGTTGACTGTGAAGGCAAGAGTTAACTTCTGAGCACATTAATCTCAATCACAAAGTTGTTGAATTTATAACCCTCTTGCTTGCCTTGATTAAATAACTGCAAAAGCTGGAAATTGCACTGAGCTTTTTAAAAGCTTAAAGCCCTAGGAACTTTCATGCACCTTATTTGTCTCTAGATAAATGTGGGTGCAGCAAAGCTAAAGTGTGGCTGACTCTGTGAAAAAATATGTGAAACAGCTGCTTTGATACCAACACCTCTAGTGCCCCCTTTTGTTGCCTTCTCTCCCATCAGGAGCACCTAATGCCCACATATTTTCACTAAGACCTGCCCTCTCAGGGCTGAGGCCTGGCTCTGAACACCATTCTCCCCACTTCCTGTGAAACTCACCTATTGTGCCTTTCAGTTGTTCTGATAAGTACCTATTCTGACCCTACAAATAGGGTGCTAGCTTTCCTTGCTTCGTTTTCTCTCTTCTCCCCGCAAACTAAGAAATTTTTGCTCCTCCACATAAATTGTTTTGGGTTTTCACACTGAGAATACAGGAAAGAGAAGAAGGAATGGAACATATCACTAAATTTATTCTAAAGTGGTAATATCCCTTAATTACAATGTATTATTCATTCCCAGTATATTCAAAGAAATTGGACCTAATGGTATCGACAGGTGGTACACTTGTTACAATTGATGAACTTACATTGACACATCATTACCACCCAAAATCCATAGTTCACATTACAGTTCACTCTTCATGTTGCACATTCTAAGGACAGTTTTTGGACAAATGAACAATGACATATCTACCATCATAGTATATTTTTTTGACCTCTGAGCTTTTTATTGGCCTCCTGCTCCCCAAAGAGTACCCTGCTTCTGCTGGCTTAATGTCTCAGAACTTTGATGTCGTTGGTCTCAGACATCCACTATCCAGCAGGTGGTGGTCTTTGGATGGTTTCCATAGACTTGCTGCTGTCCAGGGCATCACCAAGATTGAAGTCGTCACCATTTTCCAGCAGGCGGTGGTAGGTAGCCATCTCAGCCTCCAACTTGACCTTGATGTTCATCAGGGCCTGGTAGTCCTGGCCCTGGTGCTGTCCCTCTGCCCAGGTCTGTGCCAGCTCTAACACCAGGTGCAGCAGAATCCCATTGAGCTTCTCCATCTGCATGACGTAGCGGGCCTTCACCTCCCTCAGGCTGTTCTCCAAACTGGCATTCAGATTTCTCATGAAGTCCAGGTCAGTCTCCAACTGTACATCTCAGCTCCGTGAGCGTCATCTCAGCTCTGTGAGCATCATCTCAGCAGCTCCAACCTCGGCAGACTGCATGGTGACCACTGTGGTGCTCTCTTCAATCTGCTGAGATCAGTACTTGTCCAGCTCCTGTTGGTTTGTCCGAGCCAGCTTGTCATATTGGGCCCAGATGTCTGCCATGATCTTGGCAAGGTCCTGAGATTTGGGGGCATCTGCCTCCGTGGTCAACCCAGAGCTGACAATCTGGGCTTGTAGGCCTTTTACTTTCTCTTCGTGGTTCTTCTTCACGAAGAGCAGCTCCTCCTCCAGAGCCTCAATCTCTGTCTCCAGCTGCAGCCGAGTGACACTGGTGTCATCAACGACCTTGCAGAGCCCATGGATGTTGCTTTCCACAGATGGGCTCATGGCCAGCTCTGTCTCCTACTTGACTCTAAAGTCAGCCGCAGCAAGACAGGCATTGTCGATCTGCAGAACGATGCAGGCACAGTATTTGCGAAGATCTGAGCCCTCAGGTTCTCGATGGTCTTGAAGTAATGGCTCCAGTCTCTGACCTGGGGTCCCTTCTTCAGGTGCTCCCAGATTTTGCTCTCTAGCTTCCAGTTCTCAGTCTCCAGGCTCCTTACTCTGTCCAGGTAGGTTGTTCAGGCTTTGCATGGTCTCCTTATTCTGGATGCCTCCCATTCCTGCCAGGCCCCTGGGCCCCATGCTGCCATGTCTTGGAAGCTGGAGGAGTGGGACACGCAGATCCAGGAACCAGAGCCCCCCGCTCCTGCATAGATGCTGGCTGCGCTGCTGACTAGCAGGGCACTGTAACTGGGCGCCGGGACAGAGCCCAGGGACTGGTAGTTGGTGGAGAAGGTGGAGCGAGTGGTGAAGCTCATGCTGTCCGGGAGGAGAGCGAGAGGACAGGACTCGGGCTTTGCCAACGACATAATCATATATTTTTATCATCCTATAAAAATTCTCTGTGACCTGCCTATTCATTCTCCCAACCCCAACCCCAACTTTTGGCAACAAGTGATCTTTCTACTGGTTCCATAATTGTGCCTTTTCCAGAATGTCATAGAGTTGGAATCATTCAGTAATGTAGCCTTTTCAGATTGATGTCTTTTCACTTCATAATATGCATTTAAGTTTTCTTTATGGTTTTTCTGGCTTGATAGCTTATTTCTTTCTAGTTCCAAATAATATTCCACTGTGTGGATGTACCACAGTTTAGGTATTCATTTGCCTCTGAAGGAGGTCTTGATTGCTTCCAGGTTTTGACAATTATGAATAAAGTTGCTAGAAACATCCATGTGCAGGTTTTTGTGCGGACATAAGTTTTCAACTCCCTGTGGACACCAAGGAGCATGATTGTTGGTTCATGTGGTAAATGTTTAGTTTTGTAAGAAACTGCCAAATATGTTGGTAATGGTGGAAGGCTATGCATGTGCAAGGCAGGGAGTATATGGGAAATCTCTCTATCTTCTGCTTGGTTTTGCTGGGAACCTAAAACAGCTGCTCTACAAACATAAAGTCTGTAAAATAAATAAACATATAGATATGTATATAAACATATATATATAAATACACACACACACACACACACACACACACTACATACAGGAGAGGCAAATTTTACCCCTATTCTCTCAGAGTTTTTTTGACTAGGCCTGAGAACTAAATTAACGTAGACAAATTAGCAGGAGAAAAGCATACAAATTTATTTAATCTTTTACATGATACTCCATAAGGAAATGAAGGCCCAAAGATGTGGCAAATTCTAAGTGCTTTTATATTAGGTTCCACAAAGGTAACTTTTATGGAAAAGTTACTAACCTATGAGGAGAGGCTAAAGGAAGACATAAATTATTAACAAAGTCTGTTTGTACAGAATTCTCTTCACCACACTTCTCATCCTTGCTGATGATATTACTTTCCTTCTGACACAGGGAGAACATCATCCATATAGGGGTTTTATCTCCCGATTTCAGGAAGAGAAAGAGCGGGGCCAGAGCACACTTCTTGCACCTACTGTTGTTGGTGGTGATTTTTTAAGTGCTTTTGGCCCCAGATAATTCTATGCCAAAGTGACATATTTGGGGGTGGCATATTCTGCCATATATATATATATATACACGTACGTATACATATATTCTAGCCTCAAACAGGTATGTAGTTGAAAAAGAAATATTTTAATAATTATTTCAGATAGCTGTGGATATTCTTCTTTTATACTACACCAAAATTCAATAAGTGGTGGTTAGTTAAAAGTGAGTTGTAATGCAGCATATGAAACTGTATCAGTGACCTCTCAGTACTCTTACAATAAAATCTATTGGTCTGTCTTGCACTTTAATGGAATCTTTAACCCATACTTGATTTTGTGACATCATCCATTGACCATCTGGAAAATATTGGTTCACTGAGTTATGCATGTCTTCCAAATGTTGACATATTTCATTATCTAATACAAAAACTTCACATATTTAATATCACCACTAATCTCATCATAAAAGTGTTTAAGTACTGGGAAGCTGTCAAGCTCATAGTTTTGATACAAGTTTTTTAAAATGCTAATTTTTACTCAAACGCTTGAATTTTATCATTGGCAACATGTAGTGTAAATTATTTCCCTTAAAGGAATAGGCTCATTTTGTTAATTTTGGAGACCATGTTTGCCAAATCCTCTAGTCTGAATAATAATAGTTTGTCTTAAATTGTTCTTTCAAGTAAAAATGGTTTTGTGTGGTCTGGCTCACAACACAGTCACAGGAATGCATTTCCTTGGGACATTATATGTTGATATACAGCTGAAGTACTTCACAGAGGTACTTCTCATTTTGTCCCACAATACTAATGTGATGCATACTCAAGGATTAACAGTCAACAAATATTGAATCTTAATTTTTAATATTAACCTTAATAATTTTGACTACTTCATCATGGATATTATTAAGTGGAATTTAATTTATTTTGTTTTGTTTTTGTAATGCAAATGCATGGTGGTGAAGAACATACTGATTTAGGTACAGCTTGGTGCCATTGCTACAATTCTTGCTAAATTGCCAGTATTTTTTACCCACCATTGTTCTTGCACATCAGTAGAAATTTTAGCATGCTAAGAAGAGGCAAACAATATCTTCATGTTATGAAGAACATAATTTTGACCTCATAGAATCCCCGAAAGCTTGTTGGGGACTTCTGGGAACCTGTGTAACACACTTAGAGAGTCTCTGCCGTAAACAAACATACAAACAAAATGCAACAACCAAAAGATATTTAAAAATGGCTAAAATCCTTCATTTGTGTTTCTTAAGCACCATGAAATAAACATATATTCAAAACAATGGTTCTAAAAGTGATTTTCCCCTTCCATCCAAAGTTCTCAAATTGTAAATACTCTTGTGCCTTTCTCTCCAACCCTCTAAAAGCTCCCTCCCTAGTCACTGCCCAAGGGCCTTAAATCCTTTTCTATATACCTCTTACCTGCTTAGTCTCATTTTAAAGGCTCAAAATAACTGGTCAGAGACAGGAGGAAAAATAAACAGCAGATCATGAGAACACTATAATCCTCTACTTATTGGAAAGGCAATAAGAAAAATGAATGGTCATATATTATTTTTGAGGCCATATTTTAAATATTTTTGAGAAGCTGATGGTTATATATTGTGCCAAATATTGACTGTCCATAATGTCAATTTGAATGTCTATAACTCTTTCCTATATAACAGGGTCTGGAAGCCTGCAAAATACATTGCTTAGACTCTCTCACTGCTAGTGACAAAGCATCTTGCATAATATTTGGAAGGTAGAAGAGAGCACGGCCATTATTCTTCCCCAGCCATGGCTGGTAGATACCCAGGTTGATAGCAAACATGAAGTTTACAGCTCCTTTTGAGTGAGTTCTTGTAAATTACCTACTTGAGTTCTTCAAGAAGCTGTAATTACTAGTCACTTACTGTGGTTCCTCAATTTCCACATTTCTTCAAAGGAAGCAGTGTTTCCATGAACCTTAATTTCCCCAGTCCTCCAACAGTTTTGTAAGTTTGTAATTCCCTTTGTATTTAATCATCCCTTCCTGCTAAGCCTAGAGAGGCAAGTACTTTCCTGGAAAAGCTCTGCCTGATAACAGAGTCTGTTTCCAAAAGTTGGTTCCAAGATGCAAAAGCTTAAAAACAGGAATTGGGGATTTAGTTATCTAGCCTTGTTAGATTGGAAAGCAATTACGACCTCTTCACCAGTGAAAGATGGGATACTGGCCATCCACAGACAGAAGTGGCAAAATAATTATCTATAGCTTTGAGGAATGAAGTGTTTATTGTAGAAGAGCCTTTGAGAGATTGCTATTACAATAGGATTTTAAGAGGAAATAAAGACTGTAAGGACTATGAAATGGGCTGACTGCATCTAAATAAAAGGTTAGGATTTCATATTCTTAGCTCAAGGCACAGACAGAGAACAAGAGAGCGTCTAGGACTGCCCTAAAAATATCTCTTATAGCCATATGGCTAATGTAAAAATTTTTTTTCATCTGTAGGTTGGATAATTATAACTGAAATGAAATTCACAGACTTGCCAGGTCTCTTATGTAAAAGTTAGGGCATTGATTGAGTAAAAGTGAAAATTGGAATGAGGACATTTGGATAGATTCCAATGACTCTGAGAATCACGAACTTCCAAATGCCTCTCAGCTTTCCCTTTTTCCTATTTGAGATTAGCCTCCCTTTGCTTAAAGACCCTGAAACAATTACCTTGCACAGGGATACAGTAATGATTCACCTCCATCACTTCTTATTGCTCCCAGATTCTTAACTCGAATCACAGACCAGTAGGCTCTGGGAAGGTAAGTACAGAGTCTCACCCAGAAGGATTTAATATACACATTGAAGAACTGCAAGATTTATATTACCAGCAACCTGGAAAACAATTGTGGGAATGCAATCTGATGATTTTAGACAAGAGAAGGAGAAACAGTTTTGGATATGGGCAAATTTGTTAATGTGAGTGCAGTTACCATGAATTTTAGATTCAATATTTAGTTTGAGGGTTGGGAATAAATCTATAAAAAGTTTTTCAATTGGTTGACTAAAGCCTGACCCAACAATGGGCTTCATTAAATAAAATTTATATAATAAGAAGAAATGCAAAGGATTAGGAAGATTAAATTTTTGGTGTAGATCAACCATATGTAACTTTTAACTCACACCTTCCTATGGCCCAGAGGACATTCCAATCATGAAAGCATTAAGAAATATATTGTGAAAGGAGAACCAGTATCCTTGAAAATCTCAGTGGTATCTGTCCTTTTGCAGATCAGAGGTGAAAGTATAGTATAACACTATTTGGATTGGCTACCAGGAGTTACAGAGGCCAATTGACAGCACTTAGCCACCAGAGATAAGGTGACCAAGAGCATATTATTGAATAAAAGAACAAAGTCCCAATCCAAATGGTTTTATTCACAGATATCTTTGGCAGTGACTTTTTTTTTGTCATAGTGTTTATGGAATTCAAATGGTTTTTCAGTCTGATAAAGTCTTAGTTCACCTGTAAAATTTTTAAAAATTAAGTCTAGTGTACAGATATCTGACTTAAATAGCCATAATGAAGAGTAGAAGACTCTCACCAGTTTGTGGAAATGAGCCAGGTAATAAGATCCCTTAAAATAAAGGGGGGCTTGGACCTCTTAAGGAAGGATCCAATGAGGTTGCAACAAGAACATAAAATTTCCTTCTAGCTTTGCCCAAAAAGTAGTGTACCTATTTATCATGGTGATTATACTCAGGGGAAAGGAAAATACCCAGATGATTCTAGGTTTCTGGACACTGGCTGTGAAATGACTAATCTTTAGATAACCCCCAAATTTTAGGACCCACCAGTTAGATTGGGGATTTATGGATTTCAGATAACACACAAAGTTTTGGCTTAAATCCATCTTCCAGTGGGCCAAGTAGGTCTCTCATAGTTATTTTCCCAGGTTCCAAAAACATATTTAGCAACTGGCAGAACTCCCACTTCCTGACCCTTGAAGTAAGGGCTATTGTAATAGGAATAGCCAAGAGGAAGCCCATTGAACCACCCCTTTTCTACCAAAGTAATACATTAATAATAATTACACAACCCTGGGAGACTTTCAGAGATTAATATCATCACCAAAAACCTGAAAGTTACAGGGGTGGTGATTTCCATCACATTCACGTAAATCTCCACTATTTGTCTTGTGCAGAAGAAAGATGAATTTTTGAGAGTAACAGTAAATTATTTTAAATTTAATCAGGTTGTGACACCAATTACAACTACTGCCCCAAAGCGCTATCTTTTCGGAGCAAATCAATGCATCCTCTGGCATCAGGTATGCTACTGTTGATTTGGTAAATGCTTTGTTCTATATACCAATTCATAAAGACCACTTGTTGCAAACAGAAATGATGTATTAAGACTCTGACAAATCCAGATAAGAGAATTACAGTGCAGGCCCTTTGGGGTTTTTGAGAAAAATCATGTTCTTTTCCACAGATAATTCTTCTTCTAAAGAATAACTTCTGGAATACTCCTGGACCCAAGCAGAGACTGAATGACTGAACAAGGTCCATCCAACAACCATATAGCCTGAGCTGCCCATCAGGAACTGAAGTTATCTAATGCCACCTACTTGGGTATCAGCATCAGCACTCCAGAACCAAGTGCAAGTACAGTTGATGGTTAAACAATGCAGGTTTGAACTGCATGGGTCCACTTATATGTGGGGTGTTTTTTGGTTTTTTTTTTTTCAATAAATCTCGCCTGCCTCTCTTTCCACTTCCTCCATCTCTTCCTCCTCTGCCACCCCTGAGCCAGCAAAACCAATCCCTCCTCTTCCTTCTCCTCTTCAGGCTTCCTAATGTGAAGACTATAAGGGTGAAAACCTTTATGATGATCCACTTCCACTTAATGAATACTAAATACATTTTCTCTTCTTTATGATTTTCTTAGTAACATTTTCTTTTCTCTAGCTTATTTTATTGTAAATATATAGTATGTGATACATATATCATAGAAAATAGCTGTTAATTATCTGTTTATGTTATTGGTAAGCCTTCTGGCCAACAATAAGCTACTAGTAGTTAAGTTTTGGGGGAGTCAAAAGACATACACAAATTGTCAACTGTGCAGGGGTTGGTGCCCCTAACCCTCTCATTCAAGGGCCAACTGTAGTATAAACAAGACCATGTTCAAGCAGGCCTTGAAAGCACAGATAAGCTGTGGGAGCAGTTGGCTCAGTTTCCCTGGCACCTACTCCCTGCTCGTTGTCACCTCTCCCCTGGCCCACACTTACAGCACTATGATTAGTTCTGAGAAAGAAACAACTTGGACCTGATTTTGAGATGATCTGATTTTGAGATAATTCTGCATGGTGTACTGGCACTACGCTAAAATGGAGTGGCACAGCATTTCAGCTTTATTCATGGCTAGTCCTCAAGAGCATAGTGAATGGTCCATGATGTTTATAAGAAGGAGCCACCAAAAGGATAAGAAAGAGATTCTTACATTAGTCTCCCTGATGCCCGTATACAACATTACATTTTATGTATCAGAGCTTAAGATTCCAGTGTTTTCCTATCATCCACCCACTGCTATTCCCCTCCACAGCCCCTCACTCTGGCTACCATTTATTCACTATTCACTAGATGCTCTCCCACCTTCAGGATTCGTTTCAAGATGGTGCTTCTCTCTGAGTGACCTTTGCCACCCAGCCCACAAAGCTGTCACCTGATTAAAGCCTTTCTGGATTTGCCACTAATTATGACTCTCTCCCTTTCTTATACCTATATAATTTATTCTGTGTCTTCCCCTGTCTTGCACTTTACACCAATATGCCCTAAACAAGGGGCCTGAAATTCAAATGCTTGAAGAGGTGAGGCAGGTTACTTGAATGTGTGACAAAGGCCTGGCAGTTGCACCTTAAATCCATTGGGTTGTTTTTACTTCTCAAAGGGAATATGCTGTCGTCCATATTTCTTAAAACATGGCGTCCTTTGGACCTTCCATTTCCCACTTTTGATACAGACATAGGTACAAAAATATTTCCATAGTGTTTTTTCACACTTGTTAAGAAATGGCCACTAAGACTCAACCTCCGTGCTGGGAAAGAGGGACTAGTGATGACTGTAGCAAGCTGAAAAACTCATCCTGTCAAAATGGAGAGGCTACACTCAGTTCCCGGTGAGTGTACGGTGGAAAAATGGGGCCAGATCCTGGGGTTTTTGTTGTTGTTGCTGTTGTTGCTGCTGTTGTTGCTGCTGTTTTGTAGAAACTGGAAATTAAGATTTTTATGTGAAATTGTACAATTTCAAGTTTAGCCTCAAATTTGCTACAGCAGTGTGCCAGTCAGAAACTAAAGGAGTCCACAGGCAGGAATGGGCCTCCAGGCAACAATTTGCAACTTCTGCCTGCGGTAGCATGAGTTCCTTGAGGGCAAGAAATGGTTCTTATTCACTTGTGTATAAGAGCTCAGGACAATGACTGGCACGTGATACCTTCTCATTAAATATCTGTTACCTTTAGTTAAGTTTTCAAGAATCGAATAAAATTGTGTCTTGTCTAATTCTACAGGTAGAAATCCTTAACAAAAGAATTTTTTCTTACTCCTTTTATATACGCCCCAGAGCCTATCACATCACTTGTGCACTGTAGAAGGGAAACACACCAACTGTTCGTTAACAACCTGGTTTGATTTTGCTTATAAGATGAGAAGCAAGATATGTCCTAAGGCTTAAGATTAAGGAACATAAGATGGATGATTTTGATAAGGAGAAATAGGTCAAAAGAGATATTAAATGCTGCCCTCAGGAGGTACAATGAAGCATCTCAGTGATTTCTGAACAAGAATGGGAATGTGTGAGAACCCTGGACCTTTGGGGGACTTGGTGACACAATAAACCCTGCTTGCTAATTTCATTTCTAAAACGTCATTATTTTTTAGTTATTACTCTTTGAAAACATTTATAACTCTGGGCAGTTTTTTCAATTTGAAAAATTCAAAGAGCAAGTCCCCGGGTCTTGTCCAAGTGTCTCCTGCCCCAGGTCATAGTGAGGCTTAAGGCTTTGTTTCTGCAATACCAAGCAGTGCTATGGCTGCCACTGCTGAATACAACTTATCAGGAACACTGCTGATTTATGATGGTCACCTTAAACATAACTTCAAATGTCCACTCTGAATAGAACCATGGCGTATAAAGAAAGGTTTGCAGAAAAGGCTAAAGAAATGGACTTGCTTTTTGAATTTTTCAAGTTGAAAAAACTGCCCAGACATGTAAATGTTTTCAAAGAGTAATAACTCAAAAATAATGACATTTTAAAAATGAAATTAGCAGGCAG
This sequence comes from Mandrillus leucophaeus, assembly GCF_000951045.1. Lineage (NCBI taxonomy): Eukaryota > Metazoa > Chordata > Mammalia > Primates > Cercopithecidae > Mandrillus > Mandrillus leucophaeus. Next base: position 1,239,902 of record NW_012106031.1, on the reverse strand, counting down.
TGCACTTACAAAGGAAACCAAATAAATAATAGCTGCATATCTATTCATATTCACTACTGCTATATAATGTGGCTAGAAGTGAAAACAAGAACTGTTTTAAATAAACTACAGAAAGACTGATAATTTGCTGAGTCAATATTGAGTTGCACCCAATTTATTTTTAAAAGATCAATTGTAAATATTTCCTGTTAAATTATACCATGCATTAAGTATTTGTCTTGTCTAATATATAATGAAAGCATTTTTGCAAATTTTGCCATATGTTATAATGCATTTTAGATTCATAATAATGACAGTATTTTATTATGCATATACAAAACTCATGAATTTTAAGACCCTATAGAATATGAAAATTTTAGTAAGCAAAACTTTGGTTCCAAAATGTCATTTTATGGGACTTTAGATCTTATTTCTTTGTGATAACCAGCCCCTCACCCTCCCCAACACACGTTTCTAATTTTATACTGTATAAACAAGAAAATATTCAACTGGATACAGAATTAGGTAATAGTTGTTAGCATATGAACTTAGGTCAAAACACCTTATAAACTGGCACATATTCAATAATAATTAGCCAGGCACGAAGGTGTGTGCCTGTAGCCCCAGCTACTAGGGAGGCTGAGGTAGGAGGATCACTTGAGCCCATAAGTTCAAAACCAGGCTGGGTGAACTAACCAGACCTCATCTCAAAAAAATTCACTTAACAAATATTTACTGAATGCCTACTGTGTGTTGGGCATTGTAGGCACCGGGACGATATCAGTGTACAGACAGAAAAAGCCCACCTGGAGCTTAAATTCTAAGCCATTACGTTTTTAGCCCCGTTTTGCATTTTGTGCTTATTACATATTCTGAAATAATACTATAATTATTTATAATTCATATATGTTTATAATTAGAATTATAAAATACAGTGTTTAAGTTTTCAAAGTACTTTCAAATGCAGGCACAAATTGTCTTATTGTGTTTCACTTCATCGTGCTTTGCAGATACTGAGCTTTTTACAAATTGAAGGTTTGTGGCAATGCTACATTGAGCAAGTCCATCAATCAGCATGATTTTTTCAACAGCATGTGCTCGCTCTGTGTAGCTATGTCACATTTTGAGAATTCTCACAGTATTTCAAGACTGTTCATTATTATTAAATCTGTTATGGTGTTCTGTATTCATTGATTTTTCAGGTGACTATTTAAATAGTTTTGGGGTTCCATGAACCACATCCATATAAGATGGCAAACTTAATGGATAAGTGTTGTGTGTGTTCCGACTGCTCCACCAATTAGCCTTTTCCCCACCTCTGTCCTCCTCTTCAGACCTCCCTATTCCCTGAGACACAGTGATATTGAAATGAGGCCAATAAACAGCCCTACAATGGCTTCTAAGTGTTCAAAAGAAAGAATTGCACATCTCTCTCATGTTAAGTCAAAGCTAAAAATAATTAAGCTTATGAGAAAGGCACATTGAAAACTGAGATAGGCCAAAAGCAAGGTTTCTTGCATCAAACAGCTGGCCAAGTTGTGAATGCAAAGAAAAAGTTTTTGAAGGAAATGAAAAGTGCTACTCCAGTGAACACACAAATAATAAGAAAGCAAAGCAGCCTTATTGCTGATATGGAGAAAGTTTGAGTGACCTGGATAGAAGATCAGATCAGATACAGCATCCCTTTAAGCCAAAGTCTAATCCAGAGCAAAACCCTAACTTTCTTCAAATCTGTGAAGAATGAGAGAGGTAACAAAGCTGTAGAAGAAAACTTTAAAGCTACCAGAGGTTAGTTCATGAGGTTTAAGGAAAAGAACTGTCTTTATAATGTAAAAGTGCAAGGTGAAGCAGCAAGTGCTGATGGAGAAGCTGCGCTAGTTATCCAGAAGATCTAGCTAAGATCATTGGCAGGGGTGGCTACTCTAAGCAACACATTTTCACTGGGGATGAAACAGCTTCTGTTGGAAGAAAATGCCATCTAGGACTTTCATAGCTAGAGAGGAGATGTCAATACCTGGCTTCAAATCTTCAAAGGACAGACTGACTCTTGTTATCGATAATGCAGCTGGTGAATTTACATTAAAGCCAGTGCTCCTTTACCATTCGAAATATCCTAGGGCCCTAAAGAATGATGCTAAATCTATTCTGCCTGTGCTCTAGAAATGGAGCAACAAAGCCTGGATGGCAGCACATCTATTTACAGCATGGTTTACTCAATATTTTAAGCCCATTGTTGAGACTTACTTCTCACAAAAAAAAAAAAAAAAAAAAAAAAAAAAAATCTTTCAACATATTACTGCATTGACAATGTACCTTTTCACCAAAGGGCTCTGACAGAGATAGATGTACAAGGAGACTGATGTTGGTTTCATGCCTGATAACACAATATCCATTCTTCAGCCTGTGGGATCAAGGAGTAATTTCAACTTTCAAGTGTGATTTAAGAAATACATTTCATAAGGCTATAGAAGCCATAGAAAGTGATTCCTCTGATGGATCTGGGCAAATTAAATTAAAAATCTTCTGGAAAACATTCACCATTCGAGATACCATTAAGGACATTCATGATTCATGAGAGGAGGTTAAAATATCAACATTAAAGGAATTCGGAAGAAGTTGATTCCAACCCTCATGGGTGATTTTGAGGAGTTCCAGACCAGTGGAGAAAGTAACTACAGATGTGGTGGAAATAGCAAGAGAAATAGAATTAGAAATGGAGCCTAAAGATCTGACTGAATTGCTGCAATCTCATGATAAAATGTGAGTGATGAGAAGTTGCTTTTTATGGATGAGCAAAGAGGGTGATTTCTTGAGATGGAATCTACTTCTGGTGAAAATGCTGTGAAAATTGTTGAAATGACAACAAAGTATTTACAATAGTACATAAACCTGGTTGATAAAGTAGCAGAAGGGTTTGAGAAGAGTAAGTTAAGTAACCAAGATCAAACAGCTACAAATTTTTAAAGAAGTTCCACTGTGAGTAAAATGCTATCAAACAGCATCACATATTACAGCGACGTCTTTGTTAAAAAAAAAAAAAAAAGTCAATTAATGTGGCTGACTTCATTGTTGTCTTATTTTAAGAAATTGCCATAGCCACCTAAACCTTCCTCAACCACTGCCCTGATCAGTCACCAGCCATCAACATCAAGGCAAGACCCTTCACCAGCAAAAAGATTACAACTCACTGAAGGCTCAGATGATTGTTAGCATTTTTTAGCGATTTTTAGCAACGACCTTTTTTAGCAAAGATTTTTTTAGCAAAGACCTTTTTAAATTAAGTGTGTTTTTCTTAGATATAATGCTACTTCACACTTAGTAGGCTATATTATAGTATAAACATACATTTATATGGATTTGGAAACCAAAAAGTTTGCATAAATCCCATGATTGCAATATCATTTCATTGTAGAGGCCTAAAACCGAACCTGCGATATCTCTGAGGTATGCCTGCACGTTCTCAGTTAATTTTCACATGTCCCTGGCCTTGAAGTAAGCTTGGCAGATATTACTATCTCTCTGTTACTGGTGAGGAAACTGTAGATGATATATTCCTGCAGCCACTGTCCTAGGACTCGTATAGTCTCTCTTCAATCTACACAACTGTGAGAGTACTACAAAGAGGTAGAGTCAGAGGCTGAATAAAAGCTTGAAATAGTTGCCACAAAGTAAGAGTGAGAGCAAAAGAGACAGAAGGAGAAAATGCTAACTGGAGAAACTTATTAAGAATGCCAGGAGCAGTTGAGATTGATGGCTGTGACAGTCGTTGGCTGTTCATAAATACTAGTATTTGGTTCTTCTTCTTCCTCGTACATGATAAGATTTTACTTTTCCAGACCCTTGAATGCAGGTAGGGCTACCTGAATTTCTTTGGCCAATGAAAGATGAACAGAACCTTTCCCCTTGTTACAGGGGCTGTGGATAGTGAGCTGAGGTGGAGCCTCCATCACCCTGAATCCCTGAATGTCTAAGAGGAGAAGAGCCCCTGCCAGCCCACTCTGGACCTGCAACATATGAAAGAAATTTGTATTATGTCAAGCCCTTGATTTTGAGATTTGTTGTTTTGCTTAGGTTTTGTTTTGCTTCTTCTTGTTTTAGGTTGCTTGTTACTGCAGCAGAACCTAGCCTACCCTGACTGATAAAAATGATGGATTTATACTGATATGTTTGTCTGGTTGTGGGATTTCTTTTCCTACAGTTGTGTTCAGTGGCTCAATTGTAGGCACAGAAAGCAGACAGAGAATTCATCTGGGGCTGGAATTTTGTCAGGTAATTGTAAGAAAAGGATTTTAGGATTTTGACAAGACAGTACTTGAAACTACAGATCATGAAATTTCAGCTTGACTAGGAGGGAGGTCAAGCAAGAGGAGGCCAGTGAGCAAAGAGAAGGTAGATGGGTCAAGGGACTGCCTATTTTCATAAAGTGGAAATACTTATTTGTAGAAAAAGTAGATAAATAGACTTCTAAAATAAGGAGTTATGATTGAATCACAGGGTGATTTAATTAGAGATTTTTGAAGGTTCTGAGATTCTGGCAAAACTTCTGGTCATGACAAGGTATAAGATATGAAAATGGAATGGAGTGACTCAGCTGGAGAGATGTTTGAACAAGAGAGGTCATAGAATGGAGAGGCTGTGTGCTAAGCAGGCCAGACGCATGCACACTTGAATTCCTCACATGCACATTTGAATGGTGGCAGGAATTAAGGTAGAGAGGAAGACAGTGAGCTTGTTGCCAGTGTCATCAGTTGATGAGTGGGGAGGAGAAGTAAGTGGGCTACAGGCCCTACCTTTCAATTCTGAGCTTCACAGGGTATGGCAGAGAAAAAGCAGCCTCTAAGCAAAAAGGCTGTGGGACAAGTGGTCTTACAAGGTGATGGTCAAATTTCTGTGGAGGTGAAAAGGTTGAGGGACTGTTGCCTGAAGAAGTGGATAAAGGCCATGATTTGGAGCCATGGAAGAGGAGTTTAAATGACTCAAGGGAAGAGTTTAACAGGTGTGGGGGAAAGTGAGAAACTGGACCAGGGAGAAGAAGGACAAAGCATTATTAGGATGAAAGTCAGCGAGGTGAAGCATGACCAGAAAGGTGTCCTTGGGCAGTGGCCAAGGAAAATAGACATTTGAGGCAGGGAGGAATTAGGTGACTCTTAGGGCTGTGAAAAAGGTGGAGCCAGTTAGGACAGTGTGCTCTCAGAGTCTTTTGTACTCAATTGTGCACCGGCAGGGAGGATTAGTAGCTATGCTCTGTAAATGCACATTTCTTTTTTGCAAGCACGGATCTCATACAGGCTTCAAGCCTGTACGTGTGAAGGGATGCTTTTAGGAAACTGATCTTTGTTTCATTCAATCTCATACAAAATACTCAGCAAAGTGTTAAGATTGTTTTGCACTGGTTGCTATAAGTCTGTCTCCAGAACAATCAGGTAGGAGATGATTAGCCCAAACCTCTCATTTATTAGATGAGAAAACTGAGGCCCTAAGAATGGTCCAGACTGTTTCAATATTTTTTCATAAAGCTGGGTCTGCAGTTAGGTCTCCTCTCTCTTGCCCTCTCTCCACTCTAAATATCCAGTCTCCTGGAATAGCCATGGCAGGCCATTGTCACAGAATAATAACTGATAGTTACAGCTAATACTTGCTGAGAATTCACCAATAGCCAAGCTCAGTACACTACAGCTAATTCTCCTAATGACCCCATGTGATGTAGGCCCTGTCGTTATCTTTATTCTAATACATATGTGGCCACCCAGGATTAAAGAAGTTAAGTGACCAAGATCACACAGCTACAAAGTGGCAGATCTGGAATTCACCCTTCCATTCCAGAGGCCTCACTCAGCTAATATAGTATGCTTTATCAGTCACTGTTACATGTGTTATGGCTTGCTCATTCTCCTTTTTTAATGGAGTCAGATAGAAAACTAGTGGGTTTCCTCCTTGCTAAATATATAATTTCACATATCAGTACATGCTGTACTCAGACACCTACTTAACTTCAATGTGCAAACATCTGTTTGGAGACAGGTTCTTCCTGAACATCTCTTGGCTATCAGTTTCAGGAGCTACTCACTTCTGGGGAACAAAGCAAGAAGGGAGAAGGGTATAAATATAAGTGTGTGAAGCACTACATTTTTAAGATTTATTTTGGTTTCTGAATGCATCAGTATTATCTGAGAATGGTACCTGCCTCCTCTTTCATTGTAGGAAAGTAGCAGAGTGGCTTTAAAGCTGCTTGCATTTGTGGAGTTCTTAGGTAGTCATCCAAAGTTTGCATAGTTTGGGGACAGCTGTATTGAAGTCAGCTTTAAGATAAAACTGGAAGGTGGTAGAGCAGGCGAGCACACATCCAAGATATCTGCTGTTTCCTAAAGTCTCTTCCAAGACAGAGAATCTCTGACTAGCAGGAGAGAAGGGCTGTCAGTTGCAGCGGAAGCTGGTCTGCTTCTTGGCACAGGTGGTATTTATTCAGAAAATGTTTATTGAAGTCCTTTTGTGTTTTAGCCATGTGCTAGGTGCCCTTCAGGAAATCACATTCCCATTGGGCAGACGAAATGAATGAACAGAAACCTGTAATGTTATGTGGCAATTTCTACACGGTGAGCCCATGCAGGGTGTTAGGGAAACCCAGAGGAGCAGCTTGGGCATCCTCAGAAGCCTCCTTCCAAGAGATATTATGAAACCATAATGACATGAAAGCAACCATCTTCCCTCAGAGAAGCATAACAAGCATACCATTGGGCAATTTATTAGTTTTTATTCATCGGGACAGGCAGGGTCACATTTTGATCATGAACTGACGTTTATATGTAGGTCCTGGAACCTATAGTGTGCACTAGAGAAAAATTGGCAAAGCAAGATACTAAATTCATTCCCCCAGCCTTTCACAATTAATAAAGTTACCCTCTTTTGTTTCCCTGCCACTTGGAAGCCATGCGGGATTGCCTCTGAATTGTTTCAATGATGTGCTGTTTTGTTCCTTTGAATACTCCATACTTTAGGTGCCAATTTACCTTTTCCTCTCATAAAGAACAGTCAGGAAAAAGAACAAGAGGAATGGCTGAACAATTGAAAAACTAGCATATTGAAAAGGTCATGGCACCACCACATGCTATTTTAATTTCTAAATGTTTTAGGCGTTGTAAGTCGTTTTTGACACTCTATTCTACTGACACATACTAAAAAGGGAGTGGGAAGGGCACATATTATTTCAACTGCTTGTAAAACATGATGAGAAGAGTAGAAATGGTACCCAATTAATCCATTATTTATGTAGCATTTTCATTTGAGGTCTGTTCTGGAATTGTCTTTCTGTGAGAAAAGGTAACAGTTGTAACCTAGTGGTTACCACAGTGATAGAGAAGAAACTAGGCATTCGTCTAAGTAAGCCAACATTTAAACCTTTTTTTTTTCTTTTTCTTCTTCTTATTTATATTACTGGTTCTCATAGAGCATGTGCTTAGCAACTGATTTGCTTCCCAGAAACTTTCGACTAGCTTCAGTAGTAATAAATACTTGCCCAGAGTTATCACTACACAAAGTGGTTATACTGTGGACAGTGTCACCCAGTCTCCTTCTGTCCCTTGCTTTCTCCCAACAGAGGCTGAAAAACCAAATCCTGTTGAATCTCCGTTGCACTTGGTGGGGAGCCATGCCATCCAGTTCTGGACTATAACACGTGAGTGAAAGTCTGCTGAGATAGTTCTGAGAAGAGGGAAACAGAAAAAGCCAATGCACCCTTTTACTTTCTTCCTGAATGGGACATGGGAATGATTTCTAGAGATTTAGCAGCTATCTTGTGACCATGGAGCAATTAGCTAACTTGCTAAGGAAGCTGGAATAGAAAGATAAAAGGATCCTGTGTCATTGATGTTGCCGTGGAGCTCTATACTTGCCTGCCTACCTACCTGGGAGAAAAGGATGAACTCCTGTTCATTCAAGGTGTTGGAATTTTGATTTTCTGGTACTTGTAGTTGGGCCAAGATTTAGGTTCTAGGAATCTCAAATTCTCTGCGTTTTCTCCACCATTTCTTTGTCCCTATCTGGAATAAGAATTTAAACTTACATTGGAAGGGAAGACAAATTATCCATTAGTAAATTATTTGATCTATCTGTTGAATGACTTCAGGCTCTTCTCTCTCTCTTCAGTTACTAAAGTAGTAGTTGGTGCATCATGCCTCTGCTTCCTCTATTTGGGTGCCATGTTTGTACAATGTTTTTCTTGTAAAGTTAAAGAGCCTAGGGTTAAATTAAAACTAGACATACAAAAAATTTCTCTGAATGCAGGAAACAACAATGAACCTTTCTCATAACTAGACATACAGGCAGTATTATGAATATATCTTATTGAAGGTAGTCAAAATAAGCAGTTGAAGTGAGCAGTTTATCCTACAGTGGATGCTGTTGGTGGCCAATCCAAGATCCTTTTCTCTTTCTCTTGCCAGCAGAGTAAGGTATCTGTGTATCCTTCCTCCTGGTGACCAAAGAGATTCCCCAGTTACAGGACTTCTGTCAAATCCAATCATAGCAGCTCCATTCCCCTTGCCAGTGGTTGGCCTACGAGTTACCTAGTTCTGATCAATAAGACATGAGAAAATGTCTTCTAGAGAAAATGATTTCCTCTTCCTCTGTACATTATTGGATTTGACCGTAACTCCTATCCTGTGACCAGACAAAGCCAACTCACTATGGATGGCAGAGGATTAAAAGGGAAAACCCAGATCCTTGATGACATTGTTGAGCCACCGAATGTAATACTGAAATTTTCCTAACTTTAGACATCTTTTTGTGCTAGATACTACATTTTTTAATTGTTTAAACGAAATTGAGTCAACTGAAGGCACTGTATCTGACTACCCAGTTTCCTAATTGCAGTGAAGATTTGGCACAATTAAAAAGCACAGCAGGTTGGCTGCTCTCTGGTACCTCCCTTCAGAGGAAGGGTGGGGAAGCTCCCTTCAGGCAAGACCTGAAAATCTCCCTATGTACTGGTTCTTCCAGGTGGTCTGAACATTTATTACTGCTCCACACAATAGCCATGGCATGACCCGTGACTGGAGAAATCCAGCAGACAAACTGAAAAACTGAATCCAGCTAATGTGAAGTAGAATTGCTTAAAATAGAATAGTTACTGCTGTTAGCTGAACTGAGTAAGTTATAGAACACACATCATTTTGTGCACTAAAGTCTAAATAGTTTATCTTTTTAAGAATTAACACAATGTTTTGGTATTTTACTTTCTTGAAAATAGGATAGTGGGCCAGGTGTGGTGGCTCATACCTGTAATTCCAGCACTTTGGGAAGCTGAGGTAGGCAGATCACATGAGGTCAAGAGTTCGAGACCTGCCTGACCTAGATGGTGAAACCCCGTCTCTACTAAAAATACAAAATTAGTCTGGCATGGTGGTGCGCTCCCGTAACCCCAGTTACTCCTGAGACAGGCGAATAGCTTGAACCTGGGAGGTAGAGGTTGCAGTGAGCCGGGATCATGCCATTGCACTCCAGGCTGGGCAACAAGAATGTAACTCCGTCTCAAAAAAACAAAACAAAACAAAACAAAACAAAAACAGAAATTAGCTGGGCATAGTGGCGCACACCTGTAATCCTAGCTACTCTGGAGGCTGAGGCGTGAGAATCGCTTGAGCCTGGGAGGCAGAGGTTGCAGTGAGCTGAGATGGCACCACTGCACTCTAGCCTGGGTGGCAGAGCAAGACTCTGTCTCAAAAAAAAAGAAAAAAAAAAAAAAGATGGTGTAGAATATGAGTCTGGTTTTGAGTGAAAGTTGCCAGGATTCAAATCACATCATTAACCACTGTTACATTGAGCAAGTTATAGTACTTTCCTGTGCCTCCATTTCCCCACCTATAAAATGGGCATAATCATAGCACTTTATAAGTAATAATGGACATAAAAATAACAACCGCAGAGAGGAGTTGTGAGGATCTAAATCATTTTTATTACATAGTAGGTGCAATATAATTGTTAGCTAGTATCATTATGCATGGGCTGGATTGCAGACATCTTTTCTTCACTATCCTCTTGGGTGACAAGTAGTCTTGCATTCATTAAACTCTGAATTAATGCTGCTTGAATTTAAGTTTTCTATGCTTGTCTCTGGAAAATTTTGACTATAATATGATTTACCTTATAATTATCTACTTCATGACAGGAGAAAATAATATCTTGAATATGCATTGTGCTATGTTCTATCTTTTATAATTAATGCTGTTACTACTAATAGCATCACTAAAAAGTGCTTTTGATCATAGAATCCTTACTTTTGTAACCTAGTAAATAAGTCCTGGATTACCTTAATCTTAATTTTTAAGGTTATGTAAGTGATAATTTATTTCTGTAAAAGACTGTGGTAATTTCCCTCACTTGAGCTTATATTTCTCAGTGACTCACTATTCTTGTGGTAGCTATCTGTATGCTATCTGTATGTGGTGCCTGTATGCTGTAATTTAAAATTTTCCCCTCAAAGTATAGCCATGACCCTGACAAATGCTTTCTCAATGGAATATCTTTCCTCAGCAGTCTAATATTCTACTCTTCTTTGCATGTAATTTAATTTTACTCTTTGGAGAAAATTGTCTCTAAATATCCTGAAAGCAAAAAGTCTGGAAGGAAATTATAGTACCTGGGTTTTCCTTCTGAGCATTTGAACTGCAGAATTCTACAGCAGAATAAAGACTCTTGTTTATTACAGGCATCTTATCTGTAGAAAACAGTACTCAGACTTTTAGATAAGACCACTGGCTGTTTTGGTGTTAAAGCCATAATTACATTGTAAAGATTAATCTCTAACTTTCTTGTCTAATTTTTTCTTTGATATAGCTTCGATTTTTTCCATAAATTCTTAACCATAAATAAACTTATAAGTACTGACATTTTTTTCCTGCATAAAAATCCTTTATTTATTCATTTAAAATTATACTGCCTAGTTTATTATACCGGGTGTTACATTAAGCACTGGGGACACAAAAATGAAGTGAACATAGACTGTATTTTCTATAATTCCCGTAATTAATAAGAACGTTAGAAGTGGTAATACACATAATCACCTCTTAGCTATTAGAGTACAAGAGAATGGCATAAATACTACTTAAATAACATACAAATATGTATCTAAATTGCTAGCTTCTACAAGAAACATCTTTTTCTAAATGTTAAAAGAAATAACAAAAGTTGTGCTGTGTTGTATTTTAAAGTTTTTAAGAAAAATCAGGGGCCAATTTAAGAATGATTCCCCCCAAATTTGGGAAGATCCAGGCTGGTTGCAACGTTTTGCAAAAGGTAGGAATTCCATCCATTATAGAATGGCAAGACTGAAAATGTGGAATAACACTAAAATCATGCAACAGACATGATAATTTGCTTGTGACCAAGGAAACAGGGTCATAAATGTTACAAAGATAATAGTTTGGTTATTTTTTTTTAAGTGATGGGAGACAGAAAAAAATGGCAACATATTCTATATCACAGGGGAAAAGGCCGAGAGGGCCTGAGAGACCCCGTAGATAACAAGTAACAAGAGCTTATCTCTGAGAGATTTAGAACATTAATTAAAAGTCACCGTTTCATCAGCAAGAAACCCTAGCTACAGGCACAGCCTGAACCCCAGATTTCGGGAAGCAGGGTTGCTCGTGGGCATCTGATTCTAGAGGAAGGAAAGGAGAATTAAATGACAATGACAATGATGAATAGCTAGCTCATAGGGCATGTACTATATGGCAGGCACTGTGTCAGTGCTTACCTATCATTTCATTTACATCCTCCTCTGAATGATCCTCAGAAATCATTATTACCAATGAGAAAACTTACAAGCAGAGAGGCCATGAGACTTGTGCAAGCTCACTATTGAATCCTAACCTGCAGTTTGGAATCTCCTAGCGCCTCTGTCACTTGGGACATCTCTTCAGTGTCTCCTTCAGAGATTCTCCTTTCCTTCTTCCAACCTTACTTATATATCTGCATCCTGTGGATACTCTTCTAGGTCCAACGAGAGCTACTAAAGGGGTCTTCAGGGAATACAACTGCCTTTTCTGGCTGTAGGAATTTAACTCCCCCTGTCTGCGCAAGAAGCAGATCAGTGCTGACTCCTGTTTAAGCAATATTCATGCAAAATAATTGCATCTCTCCAAGACAACTAATGTTATTTAGGGGCTGATCAACCAGTCTGTGAATTGAGGGTGGATGATGAAACTTCATCAATAGTATTACTTTGAAGTCATAGAGAATCTTTCATCTAAAAGGTCTTTGTAGTTAAGAGATGAGTGATTAGTTAGATTTTTAGTAAGTTCTAGGTTGGAGTTGAGAAAATAAATTAGAGTCACGGATTTCCATAACATATTTTAGTACAATGTATTTACAATAATTTCTACTTTCTATCCTGAACTTTTCTCAGTATTCAAGAAAAGTTTAAAGCGTTATAGCTGTTCCTTTAGTTGTGAGTTTAGCAACATGCTTTTGCTAAGTTCTTATTAATAAGGATAATAACTAATGCTTGTAGAGTGCTTTTAAATTTATAGTCCTCTTTCCCTGGCAGATGAGAATATTGCTTAATTTTTCAGATGGAAAAACGAAGGTGGATGATATACCCAGGTTTGCCCAGCTAATAAGAGTCAAGTCTGATCCTTCCTACTGTGCATGAAAGACCTGTCTCCTGCCTCCCACTGCCCTCAGTTGCCAGTGTATGATATATTCCTTAGACTGTGAGTTAGCTCCTCAAGTCAGAGATGATGCTTGGCAATAGATGGGTGTTCAAAACTGTTTGTTTAATAACTAAGTAAATGAATAGTAAAGCATTCTTACTTAAATTGTTTCCATTTAGCTCATTTCCATATTTCATATTACAACCACTCTCCTGTATAGAAAGAAAGTGAGAAGCCTACCTGTATAGAAAGAAAGTGAGATCCAGAGAGGTTAATTAAGGGCCTAGAGTCCTATAAGTGATTTAGTAGCAGAACAAGAAACACTGAGCTCCAGTTCTATCTCATCTGAGTCAATCTTTGCCAGTCTACTTCCTGCCTCCTCTGTTTTTCAGTGCATGCACTCTCCCGGTAATAGGTAACCAGGAAATGTTTTCTGTCTAGGATACCTAGCCACAAATACATTTAATGATAGAGCATGACACATGCTATGTTAACAAGATAGCACCTGTTGCTGACTGTTTCCCATTTGGATTTCAACATCTCAATCTAACTGGACGGCATCAATAAGGATTGTTGATAATCAAGTGTCAGGCAAACAACTCAATTTAAAACATTACTCACACTAAAAAAAAATGGACTTGTGAAAAATAACTAGTATAGATTTTTTAAATAAAGCTAAAGAATTTCATATAATTGTATATAGATAGTGGCAACTTGCATTAAGTGAAACACATTATTTGGATGTGTAGAAAAAAAGAAAAACGGGTAATAAATATTTCTAATTTAAAAAGAGTCTCTAGCTCCACAAAACATATTGTTAGTAACAATGGAAAAAAATGGATATTTCTCATAAGAGGGTAGTAATTCCTTATTTTAATGGAGTAAGTAGCAGTAAAGATGATCCAAATTAGTTTTCTCTTCTAAAAAAGATAAGTTGCTTTGAATAAATACCAAACAGTGGGATTGCTGGATAATGCAGTAGTTCTATTTTTTTAATTTTCTGAGGACCCTCTGTACCGTTCTCCATAATGACTGTGCTGATTTACATTCCCACCAACAGTGTACAAGTGTTTCCTTTTCTCCACATCCTTGCCGACACTTGTTATTCTTTGCCTTTTTTATGATAGCTATTCTAACAGGTGTGATGTGATTTGTCATTAGATATCTGCACTTCCATGTTCATTGCAGCATTATTCACAATAGCCAAGATATGGAATCAAAGTATCCATTAACGGATGAATGAATAAAGAAATTTCAGCCCAAAGCAATCCACAGATTCAGTGCAATCTGTATCAAAATACCAATGACATTTTTCACAGAAATATTTTTAAAATTCCAAAATTTGTATCGAGCCACAAAAGGCCCCAAATAGTCAAAGCAATCATGAGTTAAAAAGAGTAAAACTGCAGGCATCATACTATCAGACCTCAAAATATACTGCAAACTGCAGTAACTAAAACAGCATGGTGCTAGCATAAAAACAGACACAGAGACCAGTGGAGCTGAATAGAGCACAGAGCAATTAATTCATGTAGCTACAGCCAACTGACTTTTGACAAAGACACCAAGAACATACATTGGGGAAAGGACAGTCGCTTCAATAAATGGTGCTGGGAAAACTGGATCATATGTAGAAGAATGAAACTAGACTTTCTCCTTTCACTTTGTATAAAAATCAACTCAAAATGGATCCAAGACCTAAGTGTAAGACCTGAAACTATAAAACTACTGGAATAAAACATATTGAAAATGCTTCAGGACATTGGTCTGGGAAAATATTTTATGAATAAGACCTCAAAAGCACAGGCAACATAAGCACAAATAAATAGGATTATATGAAACTGAAAGGCTTTTGCACAATAAAGGAAAAAATCATACAGTGAAAAGACAACCTACAGAATGGGAGAAAATATTTGCGAACTACTCATCCAACAGAGATTAATATCCAGAATATATAAAAAACTCAAAGAACTCAACAGCAAAACAAGCAAAGAATCTGATTTTAAAATGAGCCAATTACAGCACTATTTATGACAGCAAAGACTTGGAACCAACCCAAATGCTCATCAATGATAGACTGGATAAAGAAAATGTGACACATATACACCATGGAATACTATGCAGCCATAAAAAAGGATGAGTTCATGTCCTTTGCAGGGACGTGGATAAAGCTGGAAACCATCATTCTCAGCAAACTGACACAGGAACAGAAAAGGAAACACCATAGGTTCTCACTTACAAGTGGGAGTTGAACAATGAGAAACACATGGACACAGGGAGGGGAATATCACACACCAGGGCCTATTGGCAGGTGGGCAGCTAGAGGACAGATAGTATTAGAAGAAATACCTAATGTACACGACGGTTTGTTGGGTGTAGCAAACCACCATGGCCCTTGCATACCTATGTAACAAACCTGCACATTCTGCACATGTATCCCATAACTTAAAGTATAACCAAAAAAAAAAAAAAAGAAGAAGAAGAAGAAGAGGTCTCCTGACACTACAAGAACACCTATAAAATAGATGAAGTCTCAGATACTTGGGAAGCTGAGGCAGGAGGATTGCTTGAACTCAGGAAGTTGGGGCTACAGTGAGCCGTGATTGCACCACTGCACTCCGGAAAAATAC
>NW_012106031.1:1215868-1224596 GCF_000951045.1 Mandrillus leucophaeus | reverse complement strand
AGGGACATGGATGAAGCTGGAAACCATCATTCTCAACAAACTAACACGGGAACAGAAAACCAAACACTGCATGTTCTCACTCATAAATGGGGGTTGAACAGTGAGAACACATGGACACAGGGAAGAGAACATCACACACTGGGGCCTGCTGGGAGGTAGGGGGCAAGGAGAGGGAGAGCATTAGGACAAATACCTAATGCATGTGGGGTTTTAAACATAGATGATGGGTTGATGGGTGCAGCAAACTACCATGGCACATGTATACCTGTGTAACAAACCTGCACATTCTGCAGATGTATCACAAAACCTAAAGTATAATAATAATAAATAAATGAGCCAATAATCTCAACAGACATTTTGCAAAAGAAAACACAAAGTGGCCAACAAATATATGGGGAAAAAAAAGCTCAGTATTACTAATCGTCAGGGAAATACAAATCAAAATCACAATGAAGTATTATCTCACCCCAGTTAGGATGGCTACTATCAGAAAGAGAGAAAATAACAAATGCTGGCAAGTATGTGGAGGAAGGAGAACGCCCGTACACCGCTGGTGGAAATATAAGCTAGTACAGCCACTACGGAGAACAGCATGGGGGTTCCTCAAAAAACTACAAACAGAACTACCATATGATCCAGGAATCCCACTGGTAGCCATTTATCCAAGGGAAAGGAAATCAGTATATCAAACAGACATCTGCACTCTCGTATTTATTGTAGCACTATTTACAATAGCCAATGTGTGGAAAGGTAAATGTTATATATACATATACGTAGATAGATAGATAAATGGTTAGATAGATACGCACAGAGGAGTACTATTCAGCCATAAAAATAACGAAATCCTGTCACTTGTGACAACATGGATGGAATTGCAAGACATTATGTTATGTGAGATAAACCAGGAACAGAAAGCTAAACACCACATGTTCTCATTCATATGTGGAAGCTAAAACAAAACAAAAAAAAAGTTGATTTCAGAGAAGTAAAAAGCAGAACAGAGTATATTAGAGGCTAGGGTAATGAGAAGGGGAGGATAGGGAGGAATCTTTTAAAGGATACAAAATTACAGCTAGAAAGGAAAAAAAGTTCTAGTGTTCCATAGCACTGTAGGATAACTATAGCTAACAATAATGTATTAGTTTCAAATAGCTAGAAGGAGGATATTGAATGCTCCCAACACAAAAAAATGGTAGATGTTTGAGATTATCGATATGGTAATTACCCTGAATCGATCATTATACACTGTATATATTGCAACATCTCTACGTACTATACCCCATAAATATGTACAATTTTTATGTCCAATTTAAAATTTTAATTTAAAAAAGGAAAATGTGGTATAGGTACACAATTAACTGCTATTCATCCTTAAAAATAAGGAAAGTCTGTCATTAGCCACATAGATGAACCTGCAGGACATTATGCTAAGTGAAATAAGCCACAAAGAGAAAGACAAATATCACATGATTTCACTTATGTGTGGAATGTCAAAAAGTTGAACCTACCAAAGCAGAGAGTAGAATGGTGTTTACCTGGAGCTGAAATGTCAGGGTGACTGGGGAAATGTTGGTCAAAGGATACAAAATTTCAGTTAGACGGGAGCAATGAGTTCAAGGGATCTATTGTACAACAGATTGGCTGCAGTTAATAACAATGTATTGTATACTTGAACTTTGCTAAGAGTAGATTTTAATGTTCTCACCAGAAAAAAATGGTAAGTACGTGAGGTAATGCTTACATTGTTAAGCCTAACTTAGTTATTCCACTGTGTATGCACATTTCAAAACTTCATGTTGTACACCATAAATATCTACTTATTTAAATAATAATTTTAAAATGAAAAAGAGAAATTGGAAATTAATCCCAACATTTTATTTAAAGTTAACATTTGCCTTAATAATAAAGTATAATAAATTTAGTGTTCTTCTGTTTTCCTTTTATTGGAGAATTAGAATTTACAAATAGAATAAAAATGACATGTCCTCCATGCTCATTAATTGCCTTTGTACAAGTCACTTTCATTTTCATGTTCCTGATATTTCTGTTACAAATGGCGTCCTATAAAAATGGGATTTTACTTTTTTTATCAAAAGAAGGCAATTTCATTTTCTACCTCGGAGAGAATCCAATGCAAAAGAGAGCCAGCATAATTATATACATACTATTATAACTTCAATATCATAATATTTTGATTTTGCTTTACATCACACACTTTCCCAGCTGGTGGGCAGCTTCTGTTTTAGCTTCGTGGATTATATTAGTAACAGGGAAAGAGACATCATACACATTGTGAAACTAATGAGACCAACATTCTGGTGTCATTTGAGGATACAGTAATACATCTGTTTGATAAGTCTTTGACTTGCTTTGTTGTTATAACTCCTGTAATCCAGGCACAGTGACACTTATTTATAGCATACTGGGGCTCAGGCAGCAGCAGCAGAATATAAGTGCAAGGTGGCTAGCCAGGAGAGGAGAAAGACTTAGGAAGTCCTGATGACAGAGGCTGATACCTAGAGATGAGTCAAAGCAGATATTGCAAACAAGGGGCCACACAGAACAAGTCAGGGTTGCAGAGGACAAGAAACCAGGACAGTAGCACCAGAGAACGCCTGGAGAGCAGGTCTCTATCGTTAGGGCCAAATAAGGTCTAAGAGTAGAGGCAATTTCCTATTTCACCTTTAGAAACAGGCTGATCTCATGGGAGCTAATTCTTCAGTCCACTCCTTCTAAACTTTAATGTGAATCTCACCCCAGTTAGAATGGCTATTTTCAAAATGACAAAAAATAACAAATGCTGGCAAGGATGTGGAGAAAAGGGAGCTCCTATACACTGCTGGTGGGAATGTAAACTAGGACAACCATTATGGAAAACAGTGTGGAGGTTTCTTAAAAAACTAAAACTAGAACTACCATATGATCCAGGAATTCTACTACTGGGTATTTAACCAGAGGAAAGGAAGTCGGTTTATCAAAGGGATATCTGCACCTCTGTGTTTATTGCAGCACTATTCACAATAACTAAGATATGGAAGCAACCTAAATGTTCATCAACAGAGAATGGATAAAGAAAATGTATATATACACACAATGAAATATTATACTATTTGGCCCTAAAATAAGATTAAAGTCCTATTACTCATGGCAACATGGATGAGCATGGAGGACATTATGTTAACTGAAATAAGTCAGGCACAGAAAGATAAATACCACATGTTCTTACTCTTGTGGGACTAAAAAAAAATGCTTGAGCTCATGGAAGTAGAGGATAGAACTGTGGGTACTAGAGGCTGGGGAGTGTAGGGGTGGGGGAGGTTCAGGCAGCAGCAGCAGAATATAAGTGGATGGTGGCTAGCCAGGAAAGGAGAAAGACTTAGGAAGTCCTGATGACAGAGGCTGATACCTAGAGATGAGTCAAAGCAGATAATGCAAACAAGAGGCCACATGGAACAAGTCAGGTGTACAGATGATAGGAAACCAGGATGGTAGCACCGGAGAACATCTGGAGAGCAGGTCTCTATCGTTAGGGCGAAATAAGGTTTAAGAGTAGAGGCAATTTCCTATTTCACCTTTCGAAACAGGCTGATCTCATAGGAGCTGATTCTTCAGTCCACTCCTTCTAAACCTTAATGTGAATCTCACCCCAGTTAGAAGAGGTTGGTTAACAGACACAAAAGTACAGCTAGATAGGAGAAAAAAGTTCGGGTGTTCTGCAGCATTCTAAGGTGAATATGGTTAACTCTAATTGACCGTATATTTTCAAAAAGCTGTGAGAATGTTCACAACACAAAGAAATGATAAATGTTTGAAGTGATGAATATACTTATTCCCCTGATTTGATTATTATACATTCAAAATATCACTCTGCATTCCATAAATATGTACAATTATTACAGATCAACTAAAAATAAAGGCAACAAAAAAATGTGCCTGTGAATCCTTTAGAGATCTTTTAAAATGCAGATAATGTTTCCAGAGGTCTGAATTGGGGCCTATGATTCTCATTTCTAACAAGCTTCTAGATGATACTGATGCTGCTGCTGATCCAGGAACTGTAGATTGTGCAGCAAAGTCTTAGACCAGCCCAGAGATAGGCAAAGCAGACAATAAAAAGAGCTGACTAGAGCGAGGGGAATGGAGTTGGCAGGGCAGCAGTGTTGGGGGAGTACAGTTCCTAAAAAAAAAAGGGCAGGATTTGCAAATTTAATGTATCTCAGATGACAAAGCAAACTTTGTTGATGGCTGTCTGTTATCAGTTGAATTGTGTCCTCCCAAAAAGATATGCTGAAGTCCTAATCCCAGAACCTCAGAATGTGACCTTATTTGGAAACCAGGTCTTAAAGAGGTAATCGAGTTAAAATGAGGTCATTAGGGTGGGTTCTAATCTGGTATGCCTGATGTCTTCATCAAAAGGGGAAATTTGGATACGGAGACAGACATGCACAGAGGGAGATGATGTGAAGACCCACAGGGAGAAAATAGCCATGTGATTGCAGTGATACAACTACCAGACAATGCATGTCAAGGATTGCTGGGGAACCAGAAGCAAGAAGAGGCCAAGAAGGGGTATCTCCCTGAGAGCTGCTGGAGAGTGCAGCCCTGCCGTCACCTTGATTTCCAACTCTTAGCCCCCAGAACCGTGAGAAAAAGGAATTTATGTTGTTCTAAGCCACCTAGTTTTGGCTACTTTGTTATGGTCAGCCCAGGAAATTAGTGCACAGAAAAGTAAGGATATTTAGCAGTCACTCTGAACAAATATTAAACAAAGAAGAAACTTCAAGTATAGAAATATTTGATTAATTTACCAAACTGTGTACTATGTAATAGAAAGAAGGCCTGGAAACCAGGTCTCCTAGTTGTCAGTCAAAACCTTTCCACTTTAATACCCTGCTTCCTGAGGACAGGCACAAATGGACTAATCAGTAAACCAACACTTCCCAAACTGGGGTTCTCCGGAAGCTTTTTCAGGGTTTCGTTAACAGGCGCTACAAAGGGCTCATGGTTAACTAAATTATAGAACACTCCAAATTCACAATACATAATAATGTAAGTAAAGATCTAGGTTAAAAACTACCAGAAAACCAAGTCATAGGAAAAACTTACAACATCTGTTAAATGTGTTGAACTAGCAGTTCCCTAATTTTCACAGCACAGAATACTTTTTCTACGATACTACTCTTAGCAGCCTACAGAACACCACTTTGGGAAATGCTGGAGGAGAGGATAAGGTTCACAGCAACAGAGAAAATTCATGCCAACAAAACAGCTACTTTCAAATTTAATTATATTTTACTCTAAGTTATCCGGGAGACTACCTGGGTTATTTGTTGTTGTTTCCTCAAGGCAGGAAAAATGATGCCCTCCGGGATGAACTTAAAGAATGAATTTAAAGGCCTATCATAAAAATGAAGTAAGAGATCAGTCAGAGTGACATGGGCAAAATGGAATCGAGCAAAACTGATGGGGTTTGAGGAGAAGAAATGAGAAGAGGGAAATCAAATATTTACGTCCTGTGTATGTGGCTACAGTCTTTTTTCAGAAAAATCTCACTGAGCATAAAGAAAGATTTTTGATATTTATTTACAGTACTTTGTATCACTGGTGAAGAAAAGCCACTGCAAAGTATATAATGGATGATACATTTTTGGTGTTATATCTGGTACACATCCCAGGGTGCACCACTGTGGACATTTGGGCAGATACAATGGCACCACTTATGGGGCACCATGGACATTGTGGATGTTATAGACTTACGGAATTATCAGGACAATTTTGGCAGCACAATTCTAACAAAATCAATGGTAACATTATAATAATTTGCAAACAGAAGTAAAGTCTCTTGAAGAAGAGGTGCCTTTTTCTGAGCCACCAATGGCATTGCATGAGTTAGCAGCAGACTTGAGACGACTCCTCACTATACAGTTCAGAACCCCATTTTAACTAGGAAAATTGTCTGATACCACCATGTAACACTTGGATGACAGTAGAATGCAATAAAGAAATATATTGTTGCATCATCCAGCAAACTTTCACTTTGTGTGGAGATCTGGGCCATGTGCCCCTCCCCTCACCCTGAGGAGTCAAGAATCTAACCAGACATGAAGAAAAAAGATGCTGTTATGGAACATTCATGAATTCTTCAAAAATGTTTATTCTAGGTCTATTAATAAGAGATGCTGTGTTAGGAAATAGAAGCAGTTGCTACAGAGTTTGAGTCCTAAATGCCATTTTCACATACTGAAATGTTAAAGGTAAGAATTTTAAACACTTTAACCATATTACTTATTCACAGAAATGTGCAATTAATCGGTACATGCCAGACATTATTTTACCTGTTGGAGACAGAAAGGAAACAAAATGGCATAACCTCGCCTCCATGGAGCTTACAATCTAGTGATGAAGACAGACTTTAAGCAAATTATCACAGAAACAATAGAACTACAATGACAAAAGTCTTAAGGAGGAAAATTGCACAGTACTCTAAGAGCTTATGAGAGAAGGTCCCATGAAGACCAAGGAGTCAGGAAAGCCCTTCCTGGAGAAAGCGTCTTAAGCTGAGATGTGAAGAATGAGCAGAAGCTAAATGGTTAAGGTGTGGGGAATGAGAGTTCCAGGGTCTGAAGACAGCAGGAGTTGATGCTGAGGCAGGAAAGGGCCGAGGGTGTTCAAGAAACAGAATAAACTTCAGTGACCACAGCATTACAAGTGAAAGAAAAGGGATTAGAGGCAAGTGAATGAGATTATTCAGGTCCTTCTAGGTTAGGTTAAATATTTTAAATTCTTTCATGAGGGCAAAAGGAAACCTTTGAAGC
The DNA here is from genome assembly GCF_000951045.1 of Mandrillus leucophaeus. Taxonomy (NCBI): domain Eukaryota; kingdom Metazoa; phylum Chordata; class Mammalia; order Primates; family Cercopithecidae; genus Mandrillus; species Mandrillus leucophaeus. Next base: position 1,217,781 of record NW_012106031.1, on the reverse strand, counting down.
TTTTTAAGCAGAAAAGAAACACCGTATTTTTAAAAGCCTGTTCTGGCTGCTGTGTGGAGAAAGATTGAAAGACCCAAGAATAGGGCAGGGAGACCAGCTAGAAAGCTATTCTGATGTCCAGGTGGGAGATGGTAGTTCAGTCTTGCGTGGTGTCAGTAGAGATGGAGAGAAGTGGACAGGTTAGAGACATATACTGCAGGGAGAATCTATGGGAAATATAATTAGATACAAAATGAGTTATTTGTGCTAATAAAGGAGCATGAGCAAAAACGGGATCATTTTTTAAATGTGTATATTTACTCAGTGTTATTAATATAATGATATTTCATGTTTCTGTGGTACATGGCAGTTTACTAAGCATGTTTGCAAAGATGAAAAATATTGAGTGCCTGTGATGAATCAGACGCTGTTGTAGGCACTGAAAATACAGGTGCACATAACACTGACAATGTCCATACCCTCATAAAGCTTGCCTTCTGATGGAGACAGCAGTACAGAAAGAAGCCAACAAAGGCATGCAAGAAGGATTATAAGGCAAAGTAAAGCACAGTAAGGAGTTGGGGGAGATTGAACAGGTCTCTCCTGACTCCTGTGCATGACAGGGAAGGCCTCTCTGAGGAGGTAACATTTGAGTTAAGATCTGACTGAAGTAAGGGAATGAGGCATACAAAGATGTGAGGAGAGAATAGAAGGAGATGAAGTTGGAGAGTGAGATGGAACCAAATTCTGGAGAACCCTGTTGTCAGGAAATGTATTCCCTAGCATCTTCCCTATGAAGTCATCATAGACTGGCTGGGTCCCTCCACCCAACATCACTGACTCCCAGGGTGTTCTAGTTCCAACACAAGTAACACTCTTTTCTTCCAGGACTGGAGATGGAGGCAGCCTTGCCCATGCCGGCCCTGGGGTTCTATGCTATCCCTTACAGTTTCCTTCTGCCCGACCCACTCTTTGTAATGAGTTCTTTGTAAATACACCCTCCTGAAATGATGCTACTTTCATGTACTATCTGTTTCCTCTTGGAACTCCAGCTGAAACTATGTTCAATAAATGTTTAGATAGGAAGTGGTACAGTATGGTAGTCCGGAATTACATTTGGATTTTAATTATTTTATGGATAACCCACAAAGTACATTTATAGATGTTGTTTCAAAGTTAACCATAAAAGTCATCCATCTTTCCTTGAGTGCTTTAATTTTTTCTATTTACTTAAATTTAAAACAAACGTATTTAAGATAACTCTACACTCCCAGTAAAAACTTCAAATTTGCTTTGGTTCTTGATTTGGAGCACTGAATACCAAGTGCTTGGTATTTGGTATTTGGTATTTTCATTTCTACTTTAAAATTTTAGGCTTTTGCTCAATTCGTATTCCATATAAAAGCAATTTCTCTGATAGAGGCAATTCACTGATGAAAAACTGTTCAATGTAATTGGTAATCAAAGAAATGCATTTATCAAAATAATAAAATTGGCAAAAATTACCTTACAATTATAATATTTACTACTATTTGGTGATGATTCAGGAAAACAGGGAGCCTCATACATGCTGGTGCTAGAATACTTAGACAAACATTTCTAGAAGATAATTTGGTAATCAAAAGCCTTCAGTTGAACTGAACTAGCAATTTTACTTCTAAGACTTTAATCTTAGTAAATAATCAGCGATGTATACACAAATGGATACTCACCACAGGATTACTTATGCTCTCCTCCCAAAAAAAGGAGGAACAACATAAATGTCCAATAATACTGGAAACAAATTTAATAAGTTATAGAATATGTATAGGATAGAATTCCATGCATCAATTAACAATATTACTCAACCCTGCCTGAGAAGTCTAAATCCTGGCTGTACACTACTGTATTTATTTATTTATTTATTTATTTATTTATTTATTTATTTATGTATT
>NW_012106031.1:1212533-1214823 GCF_000951045.1 Mandrillus leucophaeus | reverse complement strand
TAAAGAACAAAGGAAATGCTCATTATAAATATTGAAAAGTATTTTTCTATAATGTCACATTAACGTACAACCTGCCTTTCCTATGAGAGAAATAAAAACACCTAGAGCATAAGACTATTTGCATGAATTAATTCTGTCTAAATGATGCTACTTACCACTTTGGATGACAGAACATTTTTCATTTTTATGGAGAAATGATTTTATTGCTCTGCTATTCCTTTAACTGGGAGGTGCTCCTACCTAAGACTTCCCACTAGTCTTATTCAAACAATTTTTATTGAAATAATACATACACACACACACACACACACACATATATATACACATAAAACTTATAAATGTACAGCTCAATTAATTCCTGTGCTATGAGCACATCCTTGTAACTGCCACACAAATCAAGAAACAGAACCTTTCCAGCACAACAGAACCTTTGTGTTCCCTTCAGCCCTTTTACACTCCAAAAGTAACACCCATTCAGACTTCCAATGCCACAGTAATCTTAACTGCTTTTTAACTTTATATAAATGGAATTATACAGTATTTACTCTTTTGTATCTGTCTTTTTCCCTTAATATTATATTTTTGAGGTAAGTATATGTTGCCATGCATAGCAGTCATTTGTTCTTTTTCATTGCTGCTTAGTTTTTCATTATGTAAGTCTACTACAATGTATCTATCTGTTTTATGGTTGACGGACATTTGGGTTATCTCCAGGTTTTGGATATTATGAAATAATGCTACTATCAATTTTTATACATATTTTAACTTTCATATTTATGCATTTCTGTCAGGCATATACCTAGAAGTTGATTTCTGAATCATTAGACATGTAATTTTTCAGATTTAGTATATGTTGCAAAACTCTTTTCTGAAGTAGTTGTACCAGAAAAAGATGAAAGTTTCAGTTGTACCATGTCCTTGCCAACTCACCATAGTCAGTCTCTTAAAAATTAATGAATTTGCTGGGTATGTAATGGTATATCACTGTTGTTTAAATTTGCATTTCCCTAATGATTAATTGTATTGAATACTTTCTCATAATTTTATTATTCATTCAGATATCCTCTTTCATAAATTTGGTCCAGTTCTAGGGTTTGTCCATTGTTTTCTATTGATTTCTGTCTTTTTATTTTGATTTCTAGGATGTTTTTATATATCCTCTTACAAATCCTTTCTTTGATTTTATGTATTACAAATATATTCTCCCAATGATATGGTTTGGCTGTGTCCCCACCCAAATCTCATCTTGAATTGTAGCTCCCATAATTCCCACATGTCATGAGAGGGATGCAGTGGGAGGTAATTGAGTCATGGGGGCAGGCGTTTTCCATGCTGTTCTCGTTATAGTGAGTAAGTCTCATGAGATCTGATGATTTTACAAAGGGGAGTTCCCTGCACATGCTGTCTCTTGCATGCTGCCATGTAAGACATGTTTTGCTTCCCCTTCACCTTCCACCGTGATTGTGAAGCCTTCCCAGCTGTGTGGAACTGTGAGTCAAATAAACCCCTTTCCTTTATAAATTACTCAGTCTCACGTATGTCTTTATTAACAGCATGAGAACAGACTAATGCACTCACTATGTGAGTTCTTTTCTTCTCTTCCTGGTCTTTGATGAACTGTTCATGATTTTAATGTGGTCCAATTTACCAATAGTTCCTTTTTGGATGATACTTTTTTATCTTGTTTGAAAAGTCTTTGCAACCCCCCTCCCCAAGTCATAAAGATCTTCTATATTATCATCCAGAGACTTTATTTTACCTTTCTCATTTAGCCCAACAACCCACAATTGAGTTTATTATTTGTAAGGTGTGAGGTAGGGATAAAGGCTTATTTTTTTCAGTTGTCCATTGATTCACCACCACCACCAAATTAAAAAGAATATTTCCCCCACTGTTCTGCACTGACAACATTGTGAACAATCAAGTGCCCATACATGTGGAATTGTTTCTAAACTTAATTTTTTCCGTTTACCTATTTGTCCATCCTTGCACCAATAACATGCTGTCCTGATTATCATCCTGACATCAGCTCATGTAAGTCCTCCAACTTTGATCTTTTTCAAGATTTTCTCAGCCATCCCGATTGAATCTTCTATATTCCCACCTAGATTTTAGAATATGCTTGTTAATTTCACCAAAAAATCATTAAAAAATAGATTTTGGTTGGGATTGCATTGAATCTGAAGGTAAGATGGAGAATATTTACATCTTTATGATATTGTGTCTTCCAATGGTTGAAGGTGACATATCTCCTTATTTATTTGAACCATATTTTCTCTAAATTGTGTGT
>NW_012106031.1:1206803-1212483 GCF_000951045.1 Mandrillus leucophaeus | reverse complement strand
TATGTCTTTATTAACAGCATGAGAACAGACTAATGCACTCACTATGTGAGTTCTTTTCTTCTCTTCCTGGTCTTTGATGAACTGTTCATGATTTTAATGTGGTCCAATTTACCAATAGTTCCTTTTTGGATGATACTTTTTTATCTTGTTTGAAAAGTCTTTGCAACCCCCCTCCCCAAGTCATAAAGATCTTCTATATTATCATCCAGAGACTTTATTTTACCTTTCTCATTTAGCCCAACAACCCACAATTGAGTTTATTATTTGTAAGGTGTGAGGTAGGGATAAAGGCTTATTTTTTTCAGTTGTCCATTGATTCACCACCACCACCAAACTAAAAAGAATATTTCCCCCACTGTTCTGCACTGACAACATTGTGAACAATCAAGTGCCCATACATCTGGAATTGTTTCTAAACTTAATTTTTTCCGTTTACCTATTTGTCCATCCTTGCACCAATAACATGCTGTCCTGATTATCATCCTGACATCAGCTCATGTAAGTCCTCCAACTTTGATCTTTTTCAAGATTTTCTCAGCCATCCCGATTGAATCTTCTATATTCCCACCTAGATTTTAGAATATGCTTGTTAATTTCACCAAAAAATCATTAAAAAATAGATTTTGGTTGGGATTGCATTGAATCTGAAGGTAAGATGGAGAATATTTACATCTTTATGATATTGTGTCTTCCAATGGTTGAAGGTGACATATCTCCTTATTTATTTGAACCATATTTTCTCTAAATTGTGTGTGTGTGTAAAGGTGTTGTATAGTTTTTATTAGACTTAGTTTTAGGAATTTGGATTTTATGCTACTCAAAATGGTATTATTTAAATTTTTACTGTCTTGTTTGCTACTTATATATAGAAACTGCTTTTCTATGTATAGCAGTTGTTGCTGCTTTTGTTTGCTGCTCTAGTATCAAGAAACTGCTATATTCATTTATTACTTCTTTTTGATAGGTATGTTCATCTGCTTCACTTATTAATTCTGATAGAGTATCTATAGATTCTGATGGATTTTCGTTGTATAACACCATGTTGTCAATGAATAATGACAATTTCTTTTCCAATCTTGACATCTTTTACTTTTTTTTTTTTTTTGACTTTTTGCTCAGTCCAGAATCTCCATGACAATGTCAAATAGAAGTATCAGTAGCAGATGCCCTTGCCTCATTCACAATCTCAGAGGAATGCTTTTGCTCTTTTATTATTTAGTATGATACTAGCTATAGGCTTTTGTTAGATAAAACTTAGTATTTGTTCGTTTACACATTACTGATAAAGATATACTCCAAACCGGGAAGAAAAATAGGTTTAATTGACTCACAGTTCCATGTGGCTGGGGGAGTCCTCACAATCATGGTGGAAGGTGAAAGGCACTTCTTACATGGCAGCAGCAAGAAAGAATGAGAGAACAAAAGCAGAAATCCCTTATAAAACCATCAGATCACATAAGACTTATTCACTACCGTGAGAACAGTATGGGGGAAACCACCCCCATTATTCAATTATCTCCCCCTGTGTCCCTCCCACAATATGTGGTAATTATGGGAGTACAATTCAAGATGAGATATGGTGAAGACACAGAACCAAACTATATCATTCCGCCCCTAGGCCCTGCCAAATCTCATGTCCTCACATTTCAAAACCAATCATGCCTTCCAACAGTCCCCAAAGTCTTACCTCATTTCAGCATTAATTCAAAAGTCCACAGTCCAAAGTCTCATCTGAGACAAGGCAAGTCCCTTCCACCTATGAGCCTGTAAAATCAAAAGCAAGTTAGTTACTTCCTAGATACAATGGGTGTACAGGCATTGGGTAAATACAGCTGTTCCAAATGGGAGAAATTGGCCAAAACAAAGGGGCTACAGGCCCCAGGCAAGTCTAAAATCCAGCAGGGCAGTCAAATCTTAAAGTTCTAAAATGATCTTTGACTCCATGTCTCCCATCCAGGTCATGCTAATGCAAGAGGTGGGTTCTCATGGTCTTGGGCAGCTCTGTGTCTGTGACTTTGCAGGGTGCAGACTCCCTCCCGGCTGTTTTCACGGGATGGCATTGAGTGGCTGTGGCTTTTCTAGGCACACGGTGCAAGCTGTCAGTGGATCTACCATTCTGGGTTCTGGAGGATGGTGGCCCTCTTCTCACAGATCCACTAGGCAGTGTCCCAGTAGGGACTCTGTGTGGGGCTCTGACCCCACATTTCCCTTCTGCACTACCCTAGCAGAAGTTCTCCATGAGGGCCTCACCCCTGCAGCAAATTTCTGCCTTGGCATCCAGGTGTTTCCATACAGCCTCTGAAATCTAGTCAGAGGTTCCTAACCCCAGTTCTTGGCTTCTGTGCACTCACAGGCTTAACACCACGTGGAAGCTGCCATGGCTTGGGACTTGCACTCTCTGAAGCCACAGCCTGAGCTATATGTTGCCCCCTTTCAGTCATGTTTGGAGTGGCTGAGATGCAAGGCACCATGTCTCTAGGCTGCACTCAGCAGGGGGACCCTGGGTCTGGCCCGCAAAACCATTTTTTCCTCCTAGGCCTCCAGCCTGTGATAGGAGGGGCTGCTGTGAAGGCCTCTGACGTGCCCTGGAGACATTTTTCCCATTGTCTTGAGGATTAACATTTGACTCCTTGTTACTTATGCAAATTTCTGCAACTGGCTTGTATTTCTTCTCTGAAAATGGGATTTTCTTTTCTGTAGTATTGTCAGGCTGCAAATTTTCCGATCTTTTTATGCTCTGCTTTCCCTATAAAACTGAATGCCTTTAACAGCACCCAAGTCACATCTTGAATGTTTTGCTACTTAGAAATTTATTCTTCCAGATACTCTAAATCATCTCTCTCAAGTTCAAAGTTCCACACATCTCTGGGGCAGGGGTAAAATACTGTTAGTCTATTTGCTAAGACATAATGAGTCACCTTTGCTCCAGTTCCCAACAAGTTCCTCATTTCCACCTGAAACCACCTCAGCCTGGACTTTGTTGTCCATGTGAGTATCAGCATTTTGGGCAAAGCCATTCAACAAGTCTCTAGGAAGTTCGAAACCTTCTCATACGGTCCTGTCTTCTTCTGAGCCCTCCAAACTGTTCCAGTTTCTGCCTGTTACCCAGTTCCAAAGTTGCTTTCACATTTTCAGGTGTCTTTTCAGCAGTGCCTACTCTACTGATAACAATTTACTGTATTAGTACATTTTCATGCTGCTGATAAAGACATACCTGAGACTGGGAAGAAAAATAGGTTTAATGAACTCACAGTTCCATATTCCTGGGGAGGCCTCACAATCATGGCAGGAGGCAAAAGGCACTTCTTACCTGGTGGCAGCAAGAGAGAATGAGAGAGAAGCGAAAGTGGAAACCCTTTACAAAACCATCAGATCTCATGAGACTTATTCACTACCACAATTACAGTATGGGTGAAACTGCCCCCATGACTCGGAGGGTCTCGCACCAAGTCCCTCCCACAAAATGTGGGAATTATGGGAGTACAATTCAAGATGAGTTTTCAGTGGGTACACAGAGCCAAACCATATCAGACTTGTCAAATTGAGGAAGTTCCCTTCTATTTTTATTTTGCAAAGTCTATTTATCATGAATGGGTATTAAATTTCATTGAGTGGTTTTAGCTCATTTATTGAGATAACATATTTCTCCTTTTTTCTATTAATGTGGTGAGTTATCCTAACTGATATCTGTACCAAACTTGTATTGTTAGTCATGTTGTTTGGCTCCTTTTATATATTATTAGATTTGGGTTACTAGCATTTTATTTAGATTTTTTTTCATCTATATTCATGAATAAAATTGTAATTTTTCTTTCTTGTAGTATTCTTACAGGATTTTGCTGTCAGATTATGCTTGCCGGCCGGGCATGGTGGCTCAAGCCTGTAATCCCAGCACTTTGGGAGGCCGAGACAGGCGGATCATGAGGTCAGGAGATCGAGACCATCCTGGCTAACACGGTGAAACCCCGTCTCTACTAAAAAATACACAAAAAATAGCTGGGCGAGGTGGCAGGCACTTGTAGTCCCAGCTACTCGGGAGGCTAAGGCAGGAGAATGGTGTAAACCCAGGAGGCGGAACTTTCAGTGAGCCGATATCCGGCCACTGCACTCCAGCCTGGGCGACAGAGCGAGACTCCATCTCAAAAAAAAAAAGAAAAAGATTATGCTTGCCTTAAAAAACAAGCTAACTATCATTGTCTGCTCTCTGAAAGTGTTTGTATAGGATTGATTTTTTTTTTGTCCTTAAATGTTTAGGAGAATTTATTAGTTGGGGGCCATCTGGGCCTGGCATTTTTTTGAGGACTAATTAAAAAAAAATTTTGGTTATTTACATTGTGATTGGTAAGTATATTTGTCAACTCAACTTGGTCATAGAGTGCTCAGATACTGGTCAAATATTTTTCTGGGTGTTTCTGGGAGAATATTTTTAATTATGATTGACATTTAAATCAGTAGACTAAGGAAAGCAAATTGTCCTCCGTAATGTGGTGGGCCTCATCCAATCAGTGGAAGGCATGAATAGAACAAAAAGGCTTACCCTCTCTGAATAAAATAAAATTCTCCTGCCTGACTGCCTTCAAACTAGGACATTAGCTTTTTCCTGCCTTTGGACTTGCACTGAAACATTGGCTACTCCTGAGTCCCAAGCCTGCCTGCTTTCAGAATGGAACCACATTATCAAGTATAACATTGGCTGTCCTGGGCCTCTTGCTTGCCAACTCACCATGCAAATCTTGGGATTTGCCGGCCTCCATAATATATAGATAGATATGGCCTATTAGTCTTATTTCTCTGGAGAACCCTTCCTTACTCATACAATTGGATATAGGAATATTCAGATACTCTATTTCTTTCAGCGTCATTGTTGACAGGTTGTGTTTTTCTGTCAATTTGCCCATCTTATTTGATTTTTCAACTTACTGGCAAAAACTTAATAATGCTATCTTATGTATTTGTAACAACTGAAGAAACTGTAGTAATGCTCACATTTTACAAGTAGTATTAGAAATTCTCTCTCTCTGCCTGGGTGTGGTCAAGTAATTATCTATTATAGGCTCAGGCCTATAATCCCAACACTTTGGGAGGCTGAGATAGGTGGATTACTTGAGCCCAGGAGTTGGAGACCAGCCTGAGCAACACGCCAAAACCTTGTCTCTATGAAAAATAGAAAAAATTAGCCAAAGGTGGTACCTGGTGCCTGTAATTCCAGCTACCTAGGTGGCTGAGGTGGGAGAGTCACCTGAGCCTCGGAGGCTGAGGCTGCGAGGCTAAGGCTGCAGTGAGCTCTGATTGTGCCACTACCCTCAAGCCTAGGCAACAGAGTAAGACTCTGTCTCAAAAAAAAAAAAAAAAAAAAGAGAAAAGAAAAAAGAAATCCTCTATCTTTATCATCCATCTTTGCAGAGGTTTAGCCTTCTTATTAAGCATTTAAAATAACCAAATTTCACACTCGTTTATTCCAATTATTGAGTATATGTTACTATTTTATTATTTTTAGTAAATTTATGTTATTTACTTCCTTCTACCTTTTGGAGTTCTATGTGGTACTTTTGCTTTAACTTTTGAAGTAAATACTTAGTCATTGATATTTCAGCCTTTGTTTTTTGAATATGCACTAAAAGCTAGAAACATAGCTGTAAGTTTTATTTAAGCATAGCCATAGGCTATATTTCTCTTTAAA
>NW_012106031.1:1197111-1205693 GCF_000951045.1 Mandrillus leucophaeus | reverse complement strand
TTTGTCAATTTTGGCTTTTGTTGCTATTGCTTTTGGTGTTTTAGACATGAAGTCCTTGCTCATGCCTGTGTCCTGAATGATATTGCCTAGGTTTTTAGACAGACTTTTTAAGCTTAATTTCACTGTGGTCGGGGAATTTGCTGTTATTTCAATTCTTTGAAATTTGTAGAGACGTATTTTATGGCCCAGTGTAGTTCAGTTTGTAAATAATTCAAAAACACTTGAAACTAAAGTATATTCTGCAGTTTTGGCATCGAGTTTCCAAGATATAAGTTCAATTTTGTAAGTCATATTGTTTAAATTGTCTGTATTCTTGTTAATCTTGTATGCTTCTTCAATCTGTTACTGACAGAAGTGTGATAAAATTTCCCCTTTGTCTATTTCTCCTCTTACTTCTGTTAATATTTTCTTTATAAATTTTAAAGATATGATCATGAGTGCTTATAAATTAATAGTTGTTGTATGTGAAATATTAAAAATCTTCAACTATAATTGTCTTTTTTTCTTTAAGTTTTATTTGGAATACATTTTTCATATATTATGGGCCTCTGTTGTTAGCTGTATATGTGTTTATATTTGTTATATCTTCCTAAACTTTTGATCTTTTATGATTATGAGATGTCTCATTTGTCTCTAGTAATAGTTCTATTTTCTCTGTTGTTAATATAGTTACCTCAGCTTTCTTACACTAAGAAAGTATAAGAAAATGGGTGAAATCCATTTTCACTCATTTTCATCTATTTTTCAGTTTTCTTATACTGAGAAAGTATAAGCATGGCTCTCTTGGGTCTACTATTTGATAATGCTACTGCATTGTCTTCTGGGTTTTATTATTTCTATTGCAAAGTAAGATGGGTTGTTTGGTTTTTTTTTCTGCTTTTTGTTGTTGTGCAGTCTTTCTTTTTTGCCTTTTTGATAGTATTTTTTTTCTCTAGCTGTTTTTAAATTTTCCTCTTTGTCTTGGTTTTTAACAGTTTTACAGTGATGTGCCTAGGTGTGTTTTTCTTTGCATTTATCCTTTTTTTTTTTTTTTTGGTACCATCTGCTGAATCTGTCACTTGAAAATTTATGACCATTCTCTTTTCAGTTATTCCTTTTGCTTCATTCTGTCTCAGCCAAACTTTTTCCAGAGTGATTTTAGCATTTGACATTTCCAGTAAAAGTAAAAATGTTGTTACAGTATTTTAGTCATTCAGGGTAAGTGTATAACAATCTCATTGTGGTTTCAGTTTGCATATCCCTAATAGCTAACGATGTTAAGTGTCTTTTTATGTGCTGATATTCCATTTGTAGATTCTCTTAAATCTTTTTATATCATTTGCCCATGTCCTAATTAGATTGTTTTTTTTTTTCTGTTAGTTTTTGAGAATTCTTTATATATTCTAGATACTATTCTTTCTTGGTTATATGGTGTGCAAATATGTTCTCCCAATCTGCAGCTTGTTTTTACATCCTTTCAATAGTATCTTTCACAGAAGAAATGCTTTTAATTTTGATAAAATCCAGTTTACCAATTATCTCTTTTATGAATTATGCCATTGGTTTCAAACCTAAGAATTGCCTAACTCTAGATCCTGAAGATTTTCTTCTGTGTTATTTCTTAAAGTTTTACAGTTGTACTATTCACAGGTAATCAATTTTCCATTTTGAGTTTATTTTTGTATGAAGTGTGAGAATTAAGGCAAGGAATTTTACCGTACTATGGAGGCCCAATTGATTCAGCACCATTTGTTGAAAAGGCTATCCTTTCTCCATGGAATTGGTATGGCACTCTTGTCAACTCTCAGTTGGGCATAAAGACATGCATTGCTTAATGCTGGGGATGCATTCTGAGAAATACATCATCAGGCAATCTTCTTGTTGTGCAAACTTGCATAAACCTAGATGGTATAGTCAAGTAAATCTTGGGCTATGTGGTATAGCTTAGTGCTCCTAGGCTACAAACTTGTATAGCGTGTTACTGTACTGAATACTCTTGGCAATTGTAACACAATGATAATTATTTATGTGTCTAAACATATTTAATCATGGAAAGGGTACAATAAGAATGTGGTATAAAAGACAAAAAATGGTACACCTGTATAGAGCACTTACCATTAATGGAGCTTGTAGGACCTGAAGGTGCTCTGGGTGAGTTAGTAAGTGAGTGGTGAATGAATATGAAAGTTTAGGACATTATTATACACTACAGTAGACTTTATAAACACTGTACATTTAGGCTACACTAAATTTATCTTAAAATATTTTTATTTAATAATAAATTAACCTTAGCTTATTGTAACTTTATTACTTTATAAAATTTTAATTTTTTTAACTTTTTTACTCTTATTTAATAACACTTAGCATAAAAAATGCATTGCCCAGTTGTATAATAATATTGTCTTTATATCCTTATTCCATAAGCTTTTTAATTTATTTATTTTTAATTAATTACTTTTTTTTTTTTTACTTTTTATACTTTTTTGTTAAAAAACTAAGACACAAACACAAACATCAGCCTAGACCTACAAAGGGTCAGGGTCATCAGGAAGTCAATAAGTGATAGAAATTTTCAGCTCTTTTGTAATGTTATGGACCATCGTCATATATGCAGTCCATTGTTGATAGAAATGTTGTTTGCAATGAATTACTGTATTTGTATGGGTCTCTGTTTTTTATCTATTCTGTTTCATTGATCTATATGTCTATCCATCCAATAAAAATCTTGATTACTTTAGCTACATAATAAGTCTTAAAATTTGGTGTACTGATTTCGCCCATTTTCTTCATTACTTTCAAAATTATTTTAACTAGCTTATTTGCCTATCAATATAATTTTAAAATAATTTTGTCATGGGATCTAATTAAAGAACTTCTGCATAGCGAAGGAAATGATCAACAGACTAAACAGACAACCTACAGAATGGGAGAAAATTTTTGCAAGCTGTGTATCTCACAAAGGTCTAATATCCAGCATCTATAAGGAACCTAAACAGATTTACAAGAAAAAAAATTAGAAAGTGGGCAAAAAACATAAACAGACACTTCTCAAAAGAAAACATACATGCAGCCAACAATCATATGAAAACACAGCTCAACATTGCTGATCATTAGAGAAATAAAAATTAAAACCACAATGAGATACCATCTCACACCAGTCAGAATGGCTATTATTAAAAGGTCAAAGATAACAGATGCTGGCGAGGTTGTGGAAAAAAGGAATGCTTATACGCTATTGGTTCAACCATTGTGGAAGACAGTGTGGTGATTCCTCAAAGACCTAAAAACAGAAATACCATTTGACCCAGCAATCCCATTACTGGGTATATACCCAAAGGAATATAAATCATTCTGTTATAAAGACACAAGCACACATATGTTCATTGCAGCACTATTCACAATAGCAGGAACATGGAATTAACCTAAATGTCCATCAATGATAGACTGGATAAAGAAAATGAGGTACATATACACAATGGAATACTATGCAGTCATAAAAAAGAATAAGCTGGAAGCCATTATCCTTAGCAAACTAATGCAGAAACAGAAAACCAAATACCACATGTTCTTACTTATAAGAGGGAGCTAAATGATGAGAACACATGGACACATAGAAGGGAACAACTCACACTGAGACCTATTGGAGGGTGGTGGGTTGGAAGAGGGAGAGGATCAGGAAAAATAACTAATGGTTACTAAGCTTAATCCCTGGGTGGTGAAATAATCTGCATAACAAACCCCCTTGACACATGTTTACCTATGTAACAAACGTGAACATGTACCCCGAACTTAAAAGTTAATAATAGTAATAATAAGCCAGATGTGGTGGCTCAATCCTAGCACTTTGGGAGGCTGAGGCAGGCAGATCACTTAAAGTCAGGAGTTCGAGACCAGCCTGGCCAACCTGGTGAAACCCTGTCTCTATTAAAAATACAAAAATTAGCCAGGTGTGGTGGCAGTCGCCTGAAATCGCAGCTACTCAGGAGGTTGAGAGAAAAGAATCACTTGAACCCGGGAGGCAGAGGTTGCTGTGAGCCAAGATCATACCACTGCACTGCAGCTGACTGATAGAGTGAGACTCCGTCTCAAAAATAATAAATAAATAAAAATTTAAAAATAAGAATAATTTTAGTCTACATCTAAAAGAAAATCTGGCTGGCATTTTGATAGGAATTGTGTTTAATGTGTATATAATTTAGGGGAGGATTGACATTTTTATTGTATTATACAATGATAATTGACATACTATACATTACTATATCTTTATTATATTTATTCATTCAAATCACAATATCTCTTTACTTTTATTTAATTCTTTAATTTTATCAACACTTTGTATTTTTTAACAGACAAATACTATACATGTTTTGTTACATTTACACCTATTTCATTTTCTTTCAGCAATTATAAATGGTATTGCATTTTATTTATTTTTATTATTATACTTTAAGTTCTGGGATACATGTGCAGAACGTGCAGGTTTGTTACATAGGTATACACATGCCATGGTGGTTTGCTGCACCCATTAACCCATCATCTACATTAGGTATTTTCCTAATCCTACCCTCCCCTAGTCCCCCACGCCATAACAGGCCCTGGTTTGTGATGTTCCCCTCCCTGTGTCCATGTGTTCTCATTGTTCAACTCCCACTTATAAGTGAGAACATGCGGTGTTTGGTTTTTTGGTCCTGTGTTAGTTTGCTGAGAATGATGATTCCCAGCTTCATCCATGTCCCTGCAAAGGACATGAGCGCATCCTTCTTTATGGATGCATAGTATTCCATGGTGTATATGTGCCACATTTTCTTTATCCAGTCTATCATTGATGGGCATTTGGGTTGGTTCCAAGTCTTTGCTGTTGCGAATAGTGCTGCAATAAATGTATGTGTTCATGTGTCTTGATAGTGGAATGATTTATAATCCTTTGGGTATATAGCCAGTAATGGGATTGCTGAGTCAAATGGTATCTCTGGTTCTAGGTCCTTGAGGAATCACCACACTGTCTTGCATAACGGTTGAACTAATTTACACTCCCACCAACAGTGTAAAAGCATTCCTGCTTCTCCACATCCTCTCCAGCATCTGTAGTTTCCTGACTTTTTAATGATCGCTATTCTGACTGGGGTGAGATGATATCTCATTGTGGTTTTGATTTGCATTTCTCTAATGACCGGTGATGATAAGATTTTTTTCAAATGTTTGTTGGACACATAAATGTCTTCTTTTGAGAAGCGTCTGTTCATATCCTTCACCCACTTTTTGATGGGGTTGCTTGTTTTTTTCATGTAAATTTGTTTAAGTTCTTTGTAGATTCTGAATATTAGCCCTTTGTCAGATGGATAGATTGCAAAAATTTTCTCTAGGTTGCCTGTTCACTCTGATGATAGCTTCTTTTGCTGTGCAGAAGCTCTTTAGTTTAATTAGATACCATTTGTCAATTTTGGCTTTTGCTGGCATTGCTTTTGGTGTTTTAGTCATGAAGTCTTTGCCCATGCCTATGTCCCAAGTGGTATTGCCTAGGTATTGCCTACCTTCAAGGGTTTTTATGGTTTTAGGTCTTACGTTTAAGTCTTTAATCCATCTTGAGTTCATTTTTGTATAAGGTGTAAGGAAGGGATCCAATTTCAGCTTTCTGCATATGACTAGACAGCTTTCCTAACATCATTTATTAAATATGGAATCCTTTCCCTATTGCTTGTTTTCATCAGGTTTGTCAAACATCAGATGGTTGTAGGTGGGTGGCGTTATTTCTGAGGCCTCTTTTCTGTTCTATTGGTCTATATATCTGTTTTGATACCGGTACCATTCTGTTTTGGTTACTGTAGCCATGTAGTGTAGTTTGAAGTCAGTTAGTGTGATGCCTCCAGCTTTTTTCTTTTTGCAGGATTGTCTTGGCTATATGGGCTCTTTTTTGATTCCATATGAATTTAAAGTAGTTTTTTCTAATTCTGTGAAGAAAGTCAATGGTAGCTTGATGGGGATGGTATTGAATCTATAAATTACTTTGGGCAGCATGGTCATTTTCACAATATTGATTCTTCCTATCCATGAGCATGGAATAATTTTCCATTTGTTTGTGTCCTCTCTTATTTCCTTGAGCAGTGGTTTATAGTTCTCCTTGAAGAGGGCTTTCACATTCCTTGTAGGTGTTTTTTCTTTTCTTTTCTTTTCTTTTTTTTTTGAGACAGAGTCTCACTCTGTTGATCAGGCTGGAGTGCAGTGGTGTGATCTCGGCTCACTACAAGCTCGGCCTCCCAGGTTCATGCCCTTCTCCTCCCTCAGCCTCCCAAGTAGCTGGGATTACAGGCGCCCGCCACCTTGCCCGGCTAATTTTTTGTATTTTTAGTAGAGACAGGGTTTCACCGTGTTAGCCAGGATGGTCTCTATCTCCTGACCTCGTGATCCACCCGCCTCAGCCTCCCAAAATGCGGGATTAGAGGCGTGAAACGTCTGTGCCCGGCCTCCTTGTAGGTTTTATTCCTAGGTCCTTTATTCTCTTTGTAGCAACTGTGAATGGGAGTTCACTCATGATTTGGCACTGTTTGTCTATTATTGGTGTATAGGAATGCTTGTGATTTTTGCACATTGATTTTGTATCCTGAGACTTTGCTAAAGTTGCTTATCAGCTTAAGGAGATTTTGGCCTGAGATGATGGGGTTTTCTAAATATATATTCAGGTCATCTGCAAACAGAGACAGTTTGACTTCCTCTCTTCCTGTTTAAGTACATTTATTTCTTTCTCTTGCCTGATTGCCCTGGCCAGAACTTCCAATACTATGTTGAATAGGAGTGGTGAGAGAGGGCATCCTTGTCTTATGGCAGTTGTCAAAGGGAATGCTTCCAGCTTTTGCCCATTCAGTATGATATTGGCTGTGGGTTTGTCATAAATAGCACTTATTAGTTTGAGATACATTCCATCAATACCTAGTTTATTGAGAGTTTTTAAGCATAAAGGGGTGTTGAATTTTATCGAAGGCCTTTTCTGCATCTATTGAGATAATCATGTGGTTTTTGTCATTGGTTCTGTTTTTGTGGTGGAGTATGTTGATTGATTTGCATGTTGAACCAGCCTTGCATCCCAGGATGAAGTCAACTTAATCGTGGTGGGTAAGCTTTTTGATGTGCTGCTGCATTCAGTTTGACCATATTTTATTGAGGATTTTTGCATCGATGTTCATCAGGGACACTGGCCTGAAATGTTCTTTTCTTGTTGTGTCTTTGCCAGGTTGTGGTATCAGGATGATGCTGACCTCATAAAATGAGTTAGGGAGGAGTCCCTCTTTTTCTATTGTTTAGAAGTTTCAGAAGGAATGGTACCAGCTCCTCTTTGTACCTCTGGTAGAATTCGGCTGTGACTCCATCTGGTCCTTGGCTTTTTTTGGTTGGTAGGCTATTAATTACTGCCTCAATTTCAGAACTTGTTATTGGTCTATTCAGGGATTTGACTTATTCCTGGTTTAGTCTTGGGAGGGTGTATGTGTCCAGGAATTTATCCAGTTCTTCTAGATTTTCTAGTTTATTTGCATAGATGTTTTTATAGTATTCTGTGATGGTAGTTTGTATTTCTGTGGGATCAGTGGTGATATCCCATTTATCATTTTTTATTGTGACTATTTGATTCTTCTATTTTCTTCTTTATTAGTCTGGCTAGTGGTCTATGTACTTTGTTAATCTTTTCAAAAAACCAGCTCCCAGATTCATTGATTTTTTGAAGAGTTTTTCGTGTCTCTATCGCCTTCAGTTCTGCTCTGATCTTAGTTGTTTCTTGTCTTCCACTAGCTTTTAAATTTGTTTGCTCTTGCTTCTCTAGTTCTTTTAATTGTGATGTTAGGGTGTCAATTTTAGATCTTTCCTGCTTTCTCCTGTGGGTATTTACTGCTATAAATTTCCCTCCAAACACTGCTTTAGCTGTGACACAGAGATTCTGGTACTTTGTGTCTTTGTTCTCATTGGTTTCAAAGAATTTATTTATTTCTGCCTTAATTTCACTATTTACCCAGTAGTCATTCAGGAGCATGTTGTTCAGTTTCCATGTAGTTGTGCGGTTTTGAGTGAGTTTCTTAATCCTGAGCTCTAATTTGATTGCACTGTGGTCTGAAAGACTGTTTGTTATGATTTCTGTTCTTTTGCATTTACTGAGGAGTGTTTTACTTCCAATTATGTGGTCAATTTTAGAATAAGCGCAGTGTGGTGCTGAGAAGAATGTATATTCTGTTGATTTGGGGTGGAGAGCTCTTTAGATGTCTATTAGGTCCACTTGGTCCAGAGCTGAGTTCAAGTCCTAAATATCCTTGTTAATTTTCTGTCTCATTGATCTGTCTAATATTGACAGTGGGGTGTTAAAGTCTCCCACTATTACTGTGTGGGAGTGTAAGTCTCTGTAGGTCACTAAGAACTTGCTTTATGAATCTGGGTGCCTCTCTATTGGGTGCATATATATTTCAGATAGTTAGCTCTTCTTGTTGCATTGATCCCTTTACCATTATGTAATGCTCTTCTTTGTCTTTTTTGATCTTTGTTGGTTTAAAGTCTGTTTTATCAGAGACTAAGATTGCAAACGTGGCTTTTTTTTTTCTTTTTTTCTGTTTTTTTTTTTTTTTTTT
>NW_012106031.1:1118428-1196086 GCF_000951045.1 Mandrillus leucophaeus | reverse complement strand
GCCTGGTGGTGACAAAATCTCTCAGCATTTGCTTGTCTGTAAAGGATTTTATTTATCCTTCACTTATGAAGCTTAGTTTGGCTGGATATGAAATTATGGGTTAAAAATTCTTTTCTTTAAGAATGTTGAATATTGGCCCCCACTCTCTTCTGGCTTGTAGGGTTTCTGCAGGGAGATCCGCTGTTAGTCTGATGAGCTTCCCTTTGTGGGTAACCCGATCTTGCTCTTTGGCTGCCCTTAACATTTTTTCCTTCATTTCAACCTTGGTGAATCTGATAATTATGTGTTTTGGGGTTGCTCTTCTCAAGGAGTATCTTTGTGATGTTCTCCGTATTTCCTGAATTTGTATGTTGGTCTGTCTTGCTAGGTTGGGAAGTTCTCCTGGATAATATCCTGAAGAGTGTTTTCCAATTTGGTTTCATTCTTTCCATCACTTTCAGGTACACCAATCAAATGTAGGTTTGGTCTTTTCACATAATCCCGTATTTCTTGGAGACTTTATTCATTCTTTTTCATTCTTTTTTTCTCTAGTCGTGTCTTCATGCTTTATTTCATTAAGCTGATCTTCAATCTCTGATATCCTTTCTTCCACTCAATGAATTCAGCTATTGGTACTTGTGTATGATTCACAAAGTTCTCGTGCTGTGTTTTTCAGCTCCATCAGGTCATTTATGTTCTTCTCTAAACTGGTTATTCTGGTTAGATATTTCTCTAACATTTTTTCCAGGTTCTTAGCTTCCTTACTTTGGGTTAGAACATGCTCCTTTAACTCGGAGGCATTTATTATTACTCACCTTCTGAAGCCTGCTTCTTTCAATTCGTCAAACTCATTCTCCATCCAGTTTTGTTCCCTTGCTGGCAAGGAGTTGTGATCCTTTGGAGGAGAAGAGGCATTCTGGTTTTTGAAATTTTCAGCCTTTTTGAGCTGGTTTTTCTTCATATTTGAGGATTTATCTACCTTTGGTCTTTTATGTTGGTGACCTTTGGATGGGGTTTCTGTGTGGATGTCCTTTTTGTTGATTTTGAAGCTATTTTTTTTCTGTTTGTTAGTTTTTCTTCTAACAGTCAGGTCCCTCTGCTGCAGGTCTGCTGGAGTTTGCTGGAGGTCCACCCCAGACTCTGTTTGCCTGGGTATCACCAGTGGAGGCTTCAGAACAGCAAAGACTGCTGCCTGTTGATTTTTTTTCAATGTTTACCTTATATCCTGCATCCTTGCCAAACTCACTTATTAGTTGTGGGAATTTTTTAACAGGTTCTTTGGGATTATATGGATAATTATGTCACTTGCAAATAAGGACAGTTTTATTTCTTTCTTTCAAATCTATATGATTTTTATTTCCTTTTCTTGCCTTATTGCACTGGCTAGAACATCAAGCACTCTACTGAATACAATTGGTAAAAGTGAATATCCTCACCCTATCCTGAATCTTAGGGAGAAAGCTTTCAATCTTTCACCATTAAATATGATTTTAGGTGTAGGTTGTTGTAGATGCTCTTTATTCAGTTAAGGAAGTTCCCCTCTGTTCCCATTTTTCCTGAGAGTTTTTACCATAAATTAATGTTAACTTTCGTCAAATGTTTTATCTGTATCAATTGATGTGATCATGTAATTATTCTACTTTAGCCTGTTAATGTGTTAAATTATATTGAATGATTTGGACATATTGAACCTGTCTTACATCCTTGTACTAAACTCCACTTGGTCAAGATATAGAATTCTTATATTTCTGAATTCTATTTGCAATATTTTACTAAGAGGTTTTGCATCTGTATGCATTAAGGCTATTGTTCTGTAGTTTTCTTTTTATGTACTTTGTCTGGTACTAGCTTCATGAAGTAAATTTGGAAGTGTTCATTCCTCTTCTATTTCCTGGAAGACACTGTATAGAACAGCTATTAATTGTTCTTTAAATATTTATAAAAATTCTCTAGTGAAATTATCAGAATCTAGAGATTGCTTTTGTGAAAGCTGATAATTATGAATTCAATTTTCTTAATAGTGAGTGAGCTATTCAAACTATTTCATATTGGATGGATTTCAGTAGTTTGTACTTTTTAAAGAATTAATAAATTTCACCTAAGTTGTCAAATTTATGAATGTAAAGTTCATAGTATTATCTTATTATCCTGTTGGTATTTGCAGAGTCTGTAATGATATCCCTTTTTTCATTCCTGATATTAGTAATTTATGTCTTCTCTTTTTTTTTTTTCTTTTTTCTTTGTTAGTGTTGGTAGAAGTTTCTGAATTGTTTTGATCTTTTTAAAGAACCAGCTCTTTCACTGATTTTCTCTATTATTTTTCTGTTTTCAATTTCAATAATTTGTACTTATATTTTTATGATTTCTTTATGCTTGCTTTGAATTTATTTTGTTCTTCTATGTTCTTGAAGTGAAAATTTAGATTATTTAGGACATTTTATATTCTAATATGTGCATATGTTTATGCTATTTAATGCTGTATTTTTAATGCTATAAATTTCCTTCTTGGCACTACTTTAGCCATGTCCTACAAATTTTGACATGTTGTTTTTTCATTTTAATTTAGTTCAAGTTTTTTTTCCCCCTGAGTCATTCTCTTTAACCTATGCATTATTTGGAAGTGTGTCATGTAATTTCCAATTGTTTGGAGATTATTTTAAACTATTGGTTTCTAGTTTGACTTCATTTTGATTCTTTTGTATAATTCAATTCTTTTAAATTTTTTGGATTTGTTTCATGGCCCAGGATGTAGTGCAACTTGGTATATGCTCCATAGGTATTTGAAAATAATGTGTATTCTGCTGTTGTTCAGTGGAGTGTTCTATATATAGATTAGATCCTATTGGTTAATGATGTTGAGTTTTCTGCATTCTTGATTTTCTGTCTAGTTGTTCTTTCAATTGTTGAGAAATAAGTGTTAAAGATTTGAATATAATTGTTGATTTGTCTGTTTCCTCTTTCAGTTCCATCATTTTTTACTTCACATACATTTTAGTTCTCTTGTTTGTTGCATACAGATTTAGGATTGTGACATCTTCTTGGTAAAGTAATCTTTTTACTATTATGTTATATCCCTCTCTGTCTCTGTTAATATTCTTTTTCTCTGAATTCTACTGTATCTGATATTAACATAGCTATTTCTACTTTCTTTTGTTTAATGTTTGCATAATACATCTTTCATCTTTTTACTTTAAACTTGCCTATTTTGCTATATTTGAAGAAAGGTTCTTATACATAGCATATAGATGGGTCATGTTTTTTAATCCACTCTGTCAATCTCTGTCTTCTAATGAGTGTACTAGACTATTTGTATTAATGTTGTTATTGATCTGTTAGGGCTTAAATTTGCCATCTTTTTTTTTGTTTTCTGTTTCTTCTTTGTTTTTCTGTTTTCTTTTTTCTGTTCTCCTTGTGGGTTACTTGAACATTCTTTAGAATTCCTTTTTTAATTTATCTAAATTGTTGCAATGTGTATCCCTTTATACAGTTTTCCAGTGGTTCTATTATTTGTTACATTATCACATTATTTTTACATAACTGATCACAGTCTGTTGGTGTTTTTCCTTGGGACCCAAGGTCTCTAGCTGGTATGCTTTCTCTCTACTTCTCAGTCTTGTTTGTTTTATGCATAAAGGCCAGAGTTTTTCATTGTCTTTCGTGAATAATATGTCTATTTATGTTTATGTCTTGGTGTAAAATATGTTTCAAGAAGGAGAAATTCATTTCTGAGAATTTTGACAAACACATATAATCATGTAACAACTACCATCATCCCCCAAACTCCCCCATACCCCTTCTTGCTCAACTCCTTCCTTCACCCTGCTAATCTGTTTTCTGTCCCTATAGTTTTGCCTTTTCTAGAATGTCATATAAATAGAATCACACAACATGTATGTGGCCTTTTGATACTGGTTTCTTTAACTTAGCACAGAGCACATGAGAGTCATCCATATTGTTGTGTGTATCAGTACATTGTCCTTTTCTATTGCTGAATAGTATTTAATTGAAAGTTTGTACTGTAGTTTCTTTACCCGCTTCCCAGATGAAAGATATTTGGGTTGTTTCCTGTTTGGGGTAACTATAAGTAAAGCCACTATACGCATTATAGGTTTTGGTATGAATACAAATTTTCATTTAACTTGGGAAAATAAGAAAGGTATAGGATTGCTAGGTCATATTTTAAGTGTATGCACAACTTTATAAGGAACAGCAAATTTTGTTTTCCAAAGTGGCTCTACCATTTTCCTTCCCACCAGCAATATATGACAGTACCAGCAACTTCACATCCTTGCAAGTATTTGGTTTTGTCTATTTTTTGGCCATTATAACTGGTGTGTGGTAATATCTTCTGACTTTGACTTAAATTTCCCTAATGACTAATGATTTTTAACATTTTTATGTGCTTAGTTTCATCTACATATTGTTTTTGGTGAAGTGTCCTGTTGCCCATTTTAAAAATTGAATTCCTTCTTTTCCTATTATTGTGTTTTGTGAGTTCTTTACATATTTTGGATACAAGTCCTTTATCAGAAATGTGATTTGCAAATATTTTCTCTTATTCTGTAGCTGTCTTTTCATTCTCTTAACAGTGTCTTCTGAAAAACAAAAAGTCTCATTTTTAAGGAAGTTCAGTATATCAATTTGTTATTTGGTACGTTGTGCTTTTGGTATCATGCTTAAGAAATCTTTGCCTAAACTAGACTGATAAAGACTTTTTTCTTCTTTTTTTATCCAACTAATTTTTTATTAAATGCCAGACATTGTTTTTGAAAGATTGTAGAGATAATTTGAGGCTCTGGATGATGTCACCTTCCTCCTAGATAAAATATACTTCAGCCTCTGTCAGGCAATTAGGTTAGAAACAGATCACTTTAATCTAATTGGGGACTGAGGTGACTCAAATCTTGGTTTTTGTTTTTGTGAGGGCTGGTCTATTTCTTATTTGTTTTAAGATTTAAGTCATCAAGTGTGGGGGAGTTAGTGTAGGGTGGGGACTGAAAGCCTGAAGTTTTTAACCAGCTCTTTTCTTCCTTGGGTCTTATACTCCAATTTTTATCTCATCAGCTCCGTGAGCCTGCCAAAAACTCCACTCAGCTTCTCTATATTTCAGCCACTGCTTATAAATAAGAAAATGGCTCCGATGAAATTTTGAGCCAAATGTCAGATTCTTTCTGTGCTTTCCTTCTGTCCAGCATCACATTCTCTCATGCACAGAGAGGAAGCTCTTGGATGCCTCGAAACATTTTTCTTTATCTAGCTTTTATAATTGTATTGAATGGGAGGGTTGGTCTGATACAAGCTAATCTGATATAACCAGATGAAGAACTCCTCCCCATCAATTTTTACATTGACTCTTCTAGAGGTGTGTTATTAACTCAGTGTCCCAGTGATTAATTTCCCTTTAGCTCAGTTAGCCTATATTGGAAACTGAAATATTATAAACCTATAGATTCACTTAGCTGTGGGAAATGACTTTAGTTCCAGGAGGAAGCTGAGGTGAAGAAAAGTGTGTTTTTCTCTGTATTTCTTAGAGAATGTGTTTCACCAGTTTAGAATGAGAGAATCTGGTATTTAACCACCTGCATGAGTTAATGTAACAACTTTCTTCACCTAAGTAGCATCAAAAATTTAATTACTTTCTCCTTCAGTTATTTTATGTGCTTATTGCCCCACCTCCTGTGTTCTCTAAAAGGTTACTGTTAGCAAACAAGTTTGTCAGGTAATATCTGGCATTCCATCCAGTACTTAATAGTGTGGTTCCCTAGGATGATCCAGGATAAAGGAATTTGTCTTCAAAGTGTCAGACGAGAGAGATAAAAAGTTTCCACAGTCAACATTAAATGTTTGATATCAACTCAAAGATAATTGAAATAAAAAAAAATACCAAATATGAATGCACATGCACCAACTTTCAAAATCAAAAGTAAAATCCTTCTAAGAACCCTGAATAGAGATGTCATAGAGCTCATCGGACCTGCATTGCCACTTGGACCAAGTCCAGTGAGATCAAAAGTGAAATAAGTGAAGGTAAATATACAAGATGCAGAAATAGAAACAAAGACAAAGGTAGAAAGGAAATTGTTAAAGGTATAAGGAGTATTTAGTTATAAGAAGAAATAAAATAGATAGCCGGGGAATGAGCAGGTTGACTGAAAGAAATAGCTAAACAAGGATCCATAAAGTATGGACATTCTGAGCTGTCTAAACTGAACACCTCTAAAAGACAAGTAGCAAATATGATCTGTGTCCATTTGCTCCACATTCAGAGTACAGAATCTTTGGGATTAATTGATCAAAGAAGAGAATTAGAATCCTGGCTTTGCTATTAATTCATGGAGTGACCTTGAGTAGGTCACTTATTTTAGGCTCTGCAAAATGGCAGATTTTTAATGAACTACCTTTTAGGTTTCTTAAAAGTCTGTGTGGGTATAACCCAACTTCAAATATTGATATAAGGAAAAAATGGGGGGACCTATAATATACTTTCCCTGACATTTTTGCACTTAACAAAATTGATTATGGTGGGATTTAGGTTGTTTTTTTAATTATAGAAGCATGGATTATACAATAAATACTTTTCTCTCAATCATCAGTCATTTAATAAATGCAAATCAAACTGTAAATACAAATATGTATAATTTGTAGAAAACTTGGATGCATACACCTAATGGTCCATGGAAGTCATTACCTCAGACTCATTCTGAGCTAAGTTTTGTGAATAATTTTACCCTTTATGTAGTGATTTTTGGATAAGTGTCATATTTACCTTTCTCAGGAATAAGAGACTTTGTCACCCAATATTTATAGAGAAACAAAAATTTCATATCAGCTGCTTTAAACGACCCAATATTAACTCCATGCTGTACCTGATGTTAGCTTAACTCATTTTGAATTTTTATGTTCTAGTTTTGAAACAAAAATCTTATCACTGAGGCCATGATAACTCAAAATCAATCGACAAAACTGATCTTAAAGACTTTCATGTTCCTTTCAGAAATGCTATGGTAATTTATCTTATTTTTCAAAGTCCTACCCCCTCACTTAAAACATAGGTTACACTAGTGTACCTGCCTCAAAATTATCTTAAAATGTTACAACCATTTAGAGCACGCAGGGATCTTTGAAGACAACATAGGCCAAGCCTATCATCATACAGATAAGGAATCAGAAACTCCACACAGGTAAGTCACTTAACCAAGGGGACACAGCCTTGTTGCCATAAGAATTCTGTTCTGGCTCCCTGTTAACTGATCTTAGAGTCTAACAAGTTTATCAAAATCCATTGCATGTAAACCATTTTACTTGGTGTTCAGAGGAGTTACAAAACAAAGTAAAAAGTTGTCCTGAAAGCCCCAGGACAACTGGATCCATACTTGGCTTATTCATTACCCAGCTTACTGCCTGGCGTATGATATGTGCTCCATCAGGAATTAGTCTGAGCTAAGCCTTCATTCTTATACCCATCATCCCCTTTATTTGAATAATCACTTTTTGAGCACTGATTGTGTATAAGATGCATGAGTTTGTCCGTGGGAACCACTTTCATTTCATGAACAGTGGATGGGTAATGAAAACTGCCCCTTCCCTGACTGGCAATGGGCAAGGGGCCTGGGGCTGTCTCTGGAGGGCTGGAGGAAGCTTGGTTGATGAGTGTAATAAGTGAATATTTAGGAGCTAAACTGGTAAATTGTTCAGGTGTGTAAGTATGGAGGTTGGCTAATTAGAGTGGGGAACTGGAAGGGAAGAGATGCTAACTACAATGTATTGAGCACAATTATATGCTGAGCATTTTACCTAAACTAGCTCGTTTAGTCCTCATAGCAATCAGATGAAGTTAAAAAACTGTTATCCCCTTTAAAGTTGGAGGACTGGCCAGGCGCAGTGGTTCACACCCATAATCCCAGCATTTTGGGAAGCTGAGGTGGGAGGATTGCTTGAGGCTGGGAGTTTGTGACCAGCCCGAGCAAGATAGCGAGACCCCATTGCTGCAAAAAATTTTTAAGTATTAGCTAGGCAAGTTGGCACATGCCTGTATTCGGAGCTACTTAGGAGTCTGAGCCAAGAGGATTGCTTGAGCTCAGGGATTCAAGGTTGTAGTGAGCTATGATCACACCAACTGCACTCCACTGGGCAATAGAGTGAGACCCCATCTCTAAGATAATGTATTTCTAAACAAATTTTTAAGTGGATGGCTGAGAGGGTTAACTGTTTTGCAAGATTGCACAACTCCTATAAACAGCAAAGGTAGGGTCAGACCTTGTCCTTCTACTTCACTATACCAAATGCTGCATCAAGACAACTGAAGGAGATGAGATAAAGGCAGACATGCTGTGGACTATAGTGCAACGAATACAGAACACAACACATTTATTTCCCAGAGACAAGCAGGACCAGAAAAAGAAGCAAACAGCACGATGCATAGGCCACGATGTGGCTCATAAGCTATGGCTGAGTGCAGAGAAGTCAAGAAGCCTGTGAACAGGCACACCGCCAAAGCCAGAGCCTGTAGCTCGGCTTCCTGCCAGAGAGAACAACTGGACTGATGAGGCTTCTTGGAGACTGCAGGCTGTTTTTTTAGAAAAGGGCAGTTGAGTTCCTCTTGGGCAGGCACAACATGGAGGGAAGCCCAGTAAACAGAACTGAACTTGAAGGGCCCAGTGAAATCATAGTTGGAAGCACTGCCCAGACCCGCAGCAGCTTTTACCACTTAGACTGTATGTAAACAGGAGAAATAAAGTTGGGATTTAGTGATCTCCTGCTTCGGGTTTTTGGACCAACACTGTGTTTTTCCATATTATTTCTATATTCCAAGTAATTGCCATAACCGTGAGGCTTGGGATTGGATTTTATTCCTGCTTTCATGCCCTTACTTCAGGGATTTCTTATGGTGAGGTTTAATAAGTGTGGGATGAATGAATAATATTCCTATTATGTATTGCATACCTTGACATTTTAATTATACAACCACTAGAAAAATCAAACTAGGACTCTATAGACTGGTTCTTGCCTTTCCTTCCACCTTTAATGGAGACTTGAGGCTCAGAGTTTCATTTAATATTTGTTCAGTGGATGAATGGGGCCCAATTCAGTTTCACTTCTCATGTTCGCTATTCATGGCAAGCCCAGTGAGGTGATTTTTTTGCCCTGTTTGTGGGCACAACTTTTCAATAAATAGAGCCCTTCTCTGGATTTCACAAATCCAGACTGAATTTGAGATGTCTCAAGGCTTACAAACGCATTTATTTTTGTTATCTATGTAATAAGCCAGAGGTGTTTATTAAAGTTCTGAAATATATATATCATAAATTTAATGTAATATATGATACTATATAGGTATAGTATCATAACAAATACCTCCTATTAATACTTAATGCCAAAAAAATTAATGCTCATCTGAATGCTCTGTTTGGTGCCACCATCAAATTTCAGTCTTTAAACATTTAGTTCTCAAACTCACACACTAGAGATTGAACACAGTAAATACGACAGGAAAAGGGCTTTTGTTCCAAGAGGTTGCAGCAACTATTTCCTTAATAAAGTCCTTTTTGGTTTCATTGATGCCTTACACAACAAATTATTTAAGATCCTCCTTTTAGCAAGTTATTGGAGACCTAAAATTTACAAATGCTTGTAAGACTTTCTAAATCTAATATAAATCCATGATACAGTGAATAATGAAGCCTCGATATAGCTTTACAAATATAATCTATAGTCAACCTTGCCAAAGGTTATTCTAAACTTACCAACAGAAACAAAGAAACATAACACATAAGGGCAATGTATTTTCCTCGATGTGACTGTGTGAGGAAGGAACTATTATAAACACATTCATAAATTGCCCCCCAAAAAATTTCATGGTTTGTTCCTGAAACTTACGCAAGCAATTTCAATTATTTTCTCCTTTTTTAAAAAAATGAAGTCTCATGAAAAGAAATAAATTAAAGGCATATCCCTGCAGGCAGCACTAATCCATGATGTAAAAAAGCCTGTCAGACTAAAATTAAAATGAAAGCAGTATTACAAACAAATAAATTTCAGCCTTCACTTGGGATGATTAGTCACTGGGATTAACAATATTAGAGACCCAGAAAGTGATTTGGCCTAATTTTTTTTTGTGCTGAATAAATGCTTATTAAGGGTAGTCCCTGTGTGCTATCCTTGAGGCAATTAGGCAATTGTCATCACTAGAGTTGAAGCAGCTCTTACCTGTAAGCCACTTATTCAACAAACATTTCAGCGTCAACCATGTGGCCTGGCAGAGGGATACAATGGTGAATAGGCAGGTGTGACCGTCGCCTCAGGAAGCTCCCAGTTTAGGAACCACTCAGATCCACATTTGCACCCTGTACAAGGAAGACGGACTGTAAGGGTTTGGAACTGACTCCTACGACAGCCCCTCGTAGGCTCAAGAGGAATATTTATATTCATTTTATAGACAAGAGAAGCACAGAGACATCCTCACCTCCAAGTCACACAACTATTAGTGGTGAGATGGGACTCTGTCTCTGTCTCCTGGCTTCCGACCTTGGCTCAAATCTGGTAAAGTCACCCCTGTTTGATCTCAAGGTTTTGGGTTTAGACTTAATAATGGAGGTACCAATATCAGAAACATGGTGGTTGAGAAAAGAACCTGGAGATCGGGTGAGATGGAGACATAAATCTAAAAGCTATGAAGTGATCATGACATTATTTGTATAAAAAGCAAACACTAATACGAAAATCCAATGCTACTGGATAAGAATAAAAGTAGCATTCACTATATGATGAATTTATATTAGATTTAGAAAGTCATACAAGCATTTATAACATTTAGATTTCCAGTAGCATGCACATGCCTGGCACTGTTATAAGCATTTTGTGTGCATTAATTCCTTCTAAAAATCCCTGTAAGGTAGCTTTAATCCCCACTGTATAAATGAGGAAATGAAAACACAGAGAAGTTAAACAATTTGCCCAAGATCACACAGCTAGTAAATGACCATGGTGGAATTGAAAGTAGGTAGTTTGACCCCAGAGTCTATGACTTTAACGGTTGTGCTGCACTGCCTCTCCTAAGAAAGAGGCAGAAGCTCTAGAAGGATATTTGTCTGCCACTCAAATGTTCTTTCATTCCTTCAGTGATTGTGGCGTACAGAATGACAACAGCCATTTATTTATCTCTGTTTCACAGTACTGTTACAGGCTCTTACAGGTAAATATGCATTCTTCTCTTCTGTCTCCTAGGAAAAGCCCACTGCCCCTTACCTAGGAATTGGGGGAAAGTTGTTCCTGTATTCCATTCACTTAATACTAGCTCTGCCCTAACTGCGTATTTCTTGGTATTCCTTTTCAAGCATTAGCCTTTGTGACCTTCAAAATCAATAGCATCTTATCCTGAGGGGATATTGGAAAATCAAAGCTGTAGGCAAGTATGGGACTGTCATTGGCTAAGAAAAATGCCATGACCTTATTGGCACTGTGGCCACACAAAATGGAATTGACCTGCATAGAAGGCAAAGGGCTTTGCTCTAAAATAAGAGAGCTAGAATTCTTTTTGTTATTAAGAAATGGAATTTATAAAATCACATTACCAATAAGTCCAAGGGTAAACTAGTTTTTCAGGT
Organism: Mandrillus leucophaeus; assembly: GCF_000951045.1. NCBI lineage: Eukaryota > Metazoa > Chordata > Mammalia > Primates > Cercopithecidae > Mandrillus > Mandrillus leucophaeus. Next base: position 1,184,504 of record NW_012106031.1, on the reverse strand, counting down.
ATCTTGATATAAGAATCATTGTGTTTGAACTTGCTAATTAGCCAAGAATGGGGCCAGTTCCACTTTGGTACCAGCCACTTAAATCTCATGGCCAAGAGTCAGAGAAGAGTGGCTCTCAAAAGTAAAATCATTGTTTTTGCTATTTTAAAAAGCAAATAAAATAGGAATACATGAGGCAGGTAAAAACTCACAGCAGGCAATTATGGGAGCCCAGTCTCCACCTCCCAGCTTGAGAAACTGAAGCAAACCTCGCTTGCCTGATAACATTTTGGAGCATTGTGGATATAGCCATTGATTTTCCCTATGCAAAGTAGATAATACAGAGGAGGGAAGACAACAGATTTGAGCAGTCTAGTGCCAAGCACAGTACAGGGTTGGGGATTGTTTATCTACTCAGAACTACTTCTGGCTTTACCACAATTTTCTTTGCAAGTTATCACAAGAGACTGTTTTGTTATTCAGCCTGAATAACTATATTGACACTTAGAATTCCCTGTGTTGAGGAAAAAAATCAACAATCATTTTGGTTTCATGAAATTTGATCAATTCAACAAAGAATATGAAAATGGGAAAGAAGTTGAATTTTGATTTTTATGTTGTTTCTGCTGTCAAGTCACCAGAGATTGTTATCTGGTTGGAAATTAAGTCAGTGCCATGGGATTGGGTGACCAAAAAGTCCATTTTTTAAAATGTCCTCACTAGACTCCATGCAATCACCTATGTCTACATGTTTTAACTATTTCAGTTGTGACTCTGACTTGATTACTCACAAAATCTAAATGCTAACATAGGAAGGAGACTTAGAAAATTTACAGATGAGACACCAGAGGCCCTAAAAACTAGGAATAAAATTTAGGTCATTTCATATCAGGGGAAAATTTCAATGTAAACAAACAAGTTTTAGCTTTTAGCCCCAGCCTAAGATTAGGTCTAACATAGTGGTGAAAAGTGAGATCATCTTCCTATGATATAGTTTTTGATTCCATTTTCTTTGGGAAAAGTGGGTTTCTCATCAAACTCTAAGTATTTGTTAACTCAGAACCCTACACTGAACTAAAGGTGAAATGAAGCACTCATGCCACCTGACATGCTGGGGCCACATAGTCAGAGAGCAGAAATGTTAATACAGTCTCTGTGGATAGAGGTAAATAAACAGAACATAGCTCCATGGTCCATGGTCCATCTTCATGGCCTCTGGATTGTGTGGGCTGGACCAGCCCAAAGCCCACTGTTTTCTCTGAAGGAGGGTAGGGCTCAGTGCATGGCTTCTCTATTTGAATTCATTAGACTACGCACTCTAGCCAATCCTGCACGGAGGTACTATTCTTGCAAAGCGTTCAGTATAATTTGAACACACAGTGAGAGCTTCTTGTGGTATCTGGGCAATCGGTGCTGTGTATGCCCAAAGTCAGTCTTGAGCTATGCCCAGTTTTTATGAAATTATGTGACAGAAGAATGACACAATTCTGCTTTTTCATCTCTGTTGGATTTCATGTGCTACCATTATTCTTTATCCTGCCATTGGTCTTGAAATAAGAAGAGAAATGGACTCTCGAAGATAAAATAGCCTTCAAAGCCTCATTCCTACATTCTGTTTTGACTGATGACATTGCTGCTAATAAGATTAGTACTTTTGCTTCTGCTCATTTTCTAGCAGAATTAGTTGCTGCTTTTATACCCTCTGCTGCTAATTTTGCTGGCAAATCTCTGGAGGATGCTAGCCTAATTTTCTGCTACTAGAAGCAGAACCACTGTTCTAGTAGGTCGCCTAACATTATTTAATTCCTTTAGGGGATCTTGAAGAATAAAATATATAGGAGTAATTCAGACACAAACATCAAATACAAATTAGGGACTAATTTTTCAGACAGGAAAATTAATTGCTTCGCACCAGATAATTCTTATTTCCCTTAATCCTTATGCCGTAGTGTTGATGTAAGAAGTGTGTAGGTAGATAGCTAGAGATCTTATATTATTAATATTCTATATGTTATGTTATACTATATTACATTGTGCTTTATTGTGTATTCAAATATAACAAATTACTGTTCCTGACACATTAAAATAAATTTTAAAGCTTCTAAAGCAACAGGACCAGAGTTTAGTTTCCTAATTATGTATGTAAGTAATCCTTTGCTCATTTGAGTCTTGAAACGTGTAGACTGCATAGACTGAGGATTTTTCAAGCACCTTTCAGCTTCTTCTCTGCTGATGATTCCCCCTTATTTTTTTTCATTTCTTATACTTCAAAAATGCTGTCAAAAAGAATACAGGAAAAGACAGACGTGATGCATTTTAAATTTTGCCAGACCAGACTATCAATGGAATGCAAGATGTCTTAGCAAGTATCTGTATTGCCAGGTATAATGAAAACTGGGAACTGGCAGAGTGAAGGATGTCCTAAATCCATAGTGGGACGCTCCATTTGATGTCCATTTTATTGACACCCCAAGGCAGTATTTAGGGAAAGAAGGGTACTGGTAATGGGTACTCAGAATGAGGCACCAGAAACCATTTCAGTAAGGAGGAGAAATTTAAAATATATCAGGAAATAGTCGTCAAAAATGGAAGGAAACAGGCCCAGATTGGAGATGGGTTCATTCATGGAACTTCTATGCTAAATTTAGACAAATGCCTTTATCTTTCTGGAGGTGAGAGCCAATGACAAACAGTGGATTTTGCCCTAGGTTATTAAAGGCACTGATCAGTCTCTGGCAATACCCCGGAGTAGATACTGATCAATAAACACTTATGAGATGGCTTGGTGACTCGCACCTGTAGTCCCAGGAAGGCTGAAGTAGCACGATCGCTTAAGCCCAAGAGTTTGAGGCTGCAGTGAGCTATGATTGTACCAGCCTGGGTGACAAAGTGAGACCCTGTTTCTTAAGAAAAACAGACAAGCAAACAGAAAACATTTGGTCTTAAGTGAATACCGCATGTTCTCACTTATAAGTGGAAGCTAAACATTGAGTACACATAGACATAAAGATGGCAACAGTAGACACTGGGGACCACTAGAAGAGGGAATGAGGGAGGGGGACAAGGGTTGAAAAACTAAGTGTTGAGGAGTATGTGCAGTACTTGGGTGATGGAATCATTCATGCCCAAACCTCAGCATTATGCAACATACCCAGGTAACAAACCTGTACATGTACCACCAAACTGAAAATAAAAGTTGAAAAAAACCTGGAAAAGCAAAACAAAAAATTAGGATATTAACAAAGCAGTAGGTTGTTTTTTTTTTTTTTTTTTTTGTTTTTTTTCTTTTTTAAGAGAAACATACCCACACATATACACATACAGGACTCCACTGGTAAAGCATGGAGCCACAGCTAATTTATACTAAATGATCTGAGGCTTGTGGCAGCAGGGTCATTAGCAGGATAAAAGCTCAATAAGGTGATAGGATAACTCACAAATCAGCACTCCCAGATACCACAGAATGATTTGTAGACATAGTAGGCTAGAATGGAGAGCGCCGTGCATTAACTGGCTTATGGACTTAATCATTTGGGAAACATTGTAATTGTGGAAAGCAGCAATTAATGTTAGCTAGTTACAAAGTTGTATTTAAATTTGTAGTTATTCAGAATTGATTGCAGATTACTTAGAAAGATACTGGAAGCTTAAGTGGACATCACAACAAAGTAATATTAGCAATAACATAGCCTGCTTTCCTCAACAAAGTAAAGAAGGGAAGGAGGATGTAGCAAAACACACTGGGGTCTTGGTTGAGAGTGTTGCTCACAGAAAAACTTCCAACCAGTATATTTTAAGACTGTTTTTCTGATACTGTTTGACCTAAATCCACATGCTTCAGTCATAACATCATGACTTACTGTGTTTCAAAATCATCTATAGCCTAATATATTTGCTGATAATAATCTATACATACCAAACATATATAATGATTTATCTTTTTATCCTAAATTAGAGAGACTTCAAAATTATCCTTAGCCTAATGCCATTACCTTTTACTAAAATTCCATATACCTTCATGAGTGAGAAGAGAGAGAAATTGCCTGAAGAATGAGAAGGTTTAAGCAAGGTGAAGGTAGAGAAAGGGTGTGGTGTAGGGGGAAGAAGGAAGGGGAAAGAGCATTTTTCCAAGTGAGAGTTAATTTTAAGTATTAACTTGACTGGGCCATGGGATTGCTTAGATATTTGGATAAACACTGTTTTTGGATGTGTCTATGACAATTTTTGTGGAGACATTAACGTTTGAATTGGTGAACTGAATAAAGTGATGACCCTTTCCAATATGGGAAGGCATCATCCAGTCAGTTGAAGCCTGAACAGAACAAAATTGCTGAGGAAAGTTGAACTTGCCCTCTGCCTGACTACTTGAGCCAGAACATTGATCTACTGTTGCCCTCAGTGCTCCTGGTTTTCAGGCTTTCAAACTGAGAGTGGAATCTACACCATTGCCTCTCTGGCTCTCAGGCCTTCAAACTGCACCACTGGCTTTCCTGGGTCTCCAGCTCATAGATGGCAGATTGTGGGACTTCACAGCCCCCATAATCACACAAGCCAATCCTGCACAGTCTTATTTTGTGTGATATATTACACACACATGCAGATATACATATGTATTAGATATAGATGTAGATATAGATATATCTCCTATTGTTCTGTTTGTTTCACTGGAGAACCCTGACAAATACACCCAATGTATTTGATTATGGAATATGCCCCCATTTTTTCATGCAATGCCTACTGTATCTCCTGAAATTCTGTAGTAGGCATTTGTCATTTTTTTTTTGACTGACCAGTACCTGACCTCCTTTCCTATTTGAGAGACCCCCACTTTATGAGACATGCTTCACCTCCCCCTAGATAAGTTGAAAAAAATCTCACAGACATTCTTCCATTCTCCTCTGTAGCCAGTGCACTGACAAAAAGCTGTAGGCTTGGCTAATCTGATTAATGTGCCCTAGAATTTGGTTCAAAAGCTGTTGACATGAATCAGAGATCGCCAAGGACTCAATTCTGCCAAGGTCACACCTAGAGACCACAGGCTCAGTGATCTGGTAGTGTCATTTTGTCTCCCAGATCAGATAAGATGCCTGTGCCCACTGCAAAAGCAGGTGTGTGGCTCCCAATAGTTCTGAGGCTTATTTTGCAGCATTTTTTCCTGATTATGTAGTCTCCAAGTCTGGTTCTCAAGATTTCCTGGAAATTTTATAATCTGCCCAATATCCATTAATTAAATAATTTTCTCCTCGAATCAACCAAAGTTAAAGTTTCTGTTGCTTGCAGTCACAAACTTTGACTGAGACAAATGACCTTAGGAAACTCAGTTCTGTGCAATTTTTAAAAGTACTGACAGGGTCAGGTGCAGTGGCTCATGCCTGTAATAATCCTATCACTTTGGAAGGAAGGCTGAGGTGGGTGGATTGCCTGAGTTTAGGAGTTCGAGACCAGCCTGGGCAACATGGTGAAACCCCATCTCTAAGAAAAATACGAAAATTAGCTGGGTGTGGTGGCATGCACCTGTAGTCCTAGCTATTTTTGGAGGTGAGGCGGAAGGGTTGCTTGGGCCCAGGAGGTCAAGGCTGCAGTGAGCTGTGTTCACACCACTGCAGTCCAGCCTAGGTGACAAAGCAAGACCCTGTCTCAAAAAAAAAAAAAAAAAAAAAAGTGATAGAATATGAGTTCTCACTGACTACAGAGGAAGATTAAATACAAATAAATAGGGAGAAATTGATTTATTAAATGTTGCTGGTAATTGGCACTGTGATTTAGGTTTTATTATATACAATTATTATTATTCCAAGTTTAGAGATGGAAAACCCAAGATTCAAAGGGGTTTTGCCCAACATCAGTAAGCAAAAGTCAGAATTCAAATACAGCTCTAATTTTGTGGCCTATACCAAGGAAACAAGGCTAAATAACATTAGCAACTTAAATTAAAAGGTTCAAATTTAATAGCGTTAAACCAGGATAATCAGGACATATGGCTTATGGTGATGATAAATCTTTGTAGCAAATATGGCAAAATGCAAGCCACCAAGTGTGAAAAGAGGAGGCTCCTGAACCGGTTTAGTAATTGCACACAAATGATGAATGCAGAGTGTACGAGTTCTCATTCTTCTCCTTGTCCTCCTTCTGTGATTGACTCACAAACTGAAGATAATTTCTTTTTTTAATTTTATTCTTAATTGACAAATAATACTAGTATATGTTATATATTTATGGGGTACAATGGATAGTGACTATAATAAATACTATTGTATATTTCAAAATTGCTGAGAGTAGATTTTAAATGTTCTTACCACAAAAAAACTGAAGGTAATTAACAGCGGTTAGTGCTCAGAAAGACAGAGGAACGCATTAAGGAGGTAATTAACCCCTGCACAAAGTCAACCAGCTGAGATTTAGCTAGTTTGATTGTCCAGAGCTGTGAAAAGTGCCTGGGGCACCTTGTGGATGTTAAAAAGGATTAGTTATAAATTTGTAATTGACAGATTAGAAATAAAATTATTCATTTGGTAGTTAAAAATTGATTTTTCTTTTAACCATTGCTCTAAATGGAGTATTATTTTCAGACTAAAAAATCTAGACAAAGAACTATGAGCTATCTTATAAATGAAATCTAGTTTTTCTGAAGAATGCAAAAGTAAGGACTGAGTATTGTATGCCTGGTGGCCTCCTGTGTCCAACCTTGAAGAAAACCCGGCTGTGGGCCTCATGTGCTAAACCAACTGGCAGGCCATGGGTTCTGAGAGTCAGAGCTATACATTAAGGTATACTTACAGAAGTATCATTTTCTTCTTATCCTTACTACTCCATTTCAATTTCAGCTATTCTTTCTTCCCTCATGCCCCATAGGTAGCTAGCTTCTTTAAGGTCAGGATTACCTTTTCTTTTTTGTGCAAATTAGCAGATACACACACATTTTCTTATACAAGCATACCTTGGAGATATTGAGAGTATGGAATAAAGTGAGTCACACAAATTTTGGTTCCCTAGTGCATATAAAAGTTACGTTTACAATACACTGTAGTCTATTAAGTGTGCAATAGCATTATGTCTAAAAAAGCAATGTACAAATATTTTGGGGCATGGTGGCTCATGCCTGTAATCCCAGCACTTTAGGAGGCCAAGGAGGGAGGATCAGTTGAGGCCAGGAGTTCAAGACGGGCCTGGGCAACATAGTGAGACCCCTGTCTCTACAAAATTTTAAAAATTAGCCAAGTGTGGGGACTGTAGTCCCAGCTACTTGGGAGGCTGAAGTGGGAGGATCACTTGAGCCCAGGAGGTTGAGGCTGCAGTGAGTCATGATCACAGTACTACTCCTACCTAGGTGACAGAGCAAGACCCTGCCTCAAAAAAAAAAAAAAAAAAAAAAAAAAACGAAAACAAAAAAGAAAGAAAAGGAAAGAAAAGAAAAGAAATCAAAACCAAAAAAACCTTTATTGCTAAAAATGCTAACCATCATCTGAGGCTTCAGCAAATCATAAACTCTTTGCTGGTGGAGGCTCTTGGCTCGACATTGATGACTACTGACTGACCAGAGTAGTAGTTGCTAAAAGTTGGGGTGGCTGTAGCAATTTCTTAAAATAAGATAACAATGAAGTTTGTCACATGGATTGACTCTTCTTTCCATGAGAGGTTTCTCTGTAGCATGCAATGCTGTTTGATAGCATTTTACCCATAGTAGAATTTCTTTCAGAATTGGAGTCAATTCTCCAACCCTGTTGCTGCTTTATTAACTAAATTTGTGTAATATTCTAAATCCTTTGTTGTCATTTCAACAGTGTTCATAGCAAGAGACACTTCCATCTCAGGCGATCACTTTCTTTGCTTATCCCATAAGAATCCTGCAATGTTCTAAGGCTTTCCAGTTATACTATTTCATTATCTACATATAGAGATAGTTCTTTTTTCTTTAATCTATTCCTGTTCATCTACTTGATTTCTGTGGTATAATTGCATTAGCTAGTAACATTACTATAGGGTTTAACAGGAACAGAGGTAGTGGGCATTCTTTGCTTGTTCCTGATATTAGTTGAACTGCCACTAGTGTTTCCCCATTACATAATATACTAGATTGAAGACTAAGGTGTGTACATGTGTGTGTCCACACAAATCAGTTTTATCATGTGGGGATTCCTGTTTCTGAGTATTTTTATTGTGAATGGGTTTTGAATTTTGTCACAGCCTTTTTTAGCATCTATGGAGATAATTGTGATTTCTTTTTCTTTAGAACTATTGATATAATATAGGATGATATCAATGGATTTACTAATATTGAACAAGCTTTGCATTCCTAGAATAAATGCCACTTGGTTAGGTATATTTCTCAATGGGATATTGGATTCTGCTTGCTAATATTTATTTAGTATTTTCATATCAATACTCAAGAATATATTAGTCTGTGTTTTTTTATGTACTGTCCTTCTTTGCCTTTCTTCCATTTCTATTCCTTTCTCTTGACTATTTTTACTTTCTTTTTACTTTATTCTCTCATTTAATAATTTCCTGCTTTCCTCCTATGCCTATTAAATCTTCATGTGTGTCTACTCTTCTTTGAGTATCTTGTAATTTGTTCTTTCTTTCTTGGATAATTTTGTATTTTTCTTCCATTTCTGTCCTGAGTTCAGTCAACCCTGTTTTTATTTTTCCCCTTGTGAAGTTTTTATCCACTTCTGTTCTTAATTTTTGAGTTTCTAATACAAGTATTTTTTCCATATTCTGAAATGCTTGAATGAATGTATATGATCCAGTTTGGAATGCTGACTTACACAATTTTTCTGCTTCAGGGTTTTTCTCATGGAGTATGGGGGTTGTTACGTGGATGCTATATGTAGAATTGTCTTGCCTGCTTTTTTGGCAATGGCTCTGGGTGAATCTGTTGATATATCTTTTCATTTTTATGGTATTATGATCATAAGATTCCTAGTTTAATGGCTTCATTCATTAGCAATATAGTGAGGTCCATATGCTTTAGGGGTGATTTGCTCATTGTTTTAGTGGTGGCAGGAAGAGCTATATACCTTCCAATGTTGTGTTTCTCTTTGATTTTGCAAGACCCTAATCCTTACACCAGTTGCTTATTTCCCCTTCAGCGTCCAATTGCAAAGGGTGCTTCCCCCTTCCTTTTCGTCTTTTTTTCTTCCATTTAACAATATGTTTTGAACAATGTCGTTTAAGTAACTCCTGACCCTTTTAATCACACATACTCTGAAGTTCTTTCCCTGCAATCCATGCTGTGCTCTGCCAGGATATTGTTAAAATATTTTCATAGGTAAGGTCAACTGGGTCTTTTTGATGGTAGTTTTTTATGAACCTTAGGTCCTTTGCTAGTTTCCTTTTTTTTTTTCTTTTTACTTTCCTGAAGTTTTTCTCAGTCTGTCTTTACTCTCTAAAGAGCCTTGTGCAATACAGGGATCAAGCCAGAATTTAAGAGATCTTACACTGGAATGTGGTGATTTTCTCTGTTTAGTCACAGTCATTTTATTTACTTTATTTTTGAGACAGAGTCTTACTCTGTCATCCAGGCTAGAGTGCAGTGAGGCAATCTTGGCTCACCGCAACCTCCGCCTCCCAGGTTCAAGCAGTTCTCATGCCTCAGCCTCCCAGTAGCTGGGATTACAGGTATGTACCACCATGCCTGGCTAATTTTGTTGTATTTTTAGTAGAGATAGGGTTTCACCATGTTGGCGAGGCTGGTATCAAACTCCTGGCCTCAAGTGATTCACCTGCCTCAGCCTCCCAAAGTGGTGGGATTACAGGTGTGAGCCATTGTGCCCAGCCTAGTCACAGTCATTTTAATATTTTGGCATTCTCTGTCTTCAAGTTCTGCCAAAGGCATGGTTTTATCTAGATTTACATACCATTTTTTGTTGGTTTTAATTCTTTAGGGAGGAAATATAGAGAGGCATATAGCTAAACGGTGCAGCTGTTATGCCCTTAGCTATCCAGAAGTCCCAATTATGGTGGTTTTAAAGTTCTTGTCTGTTAACTTCAATTATGTGGATCATCTATTTGCTCGTATTGCTTTTTTGTCTCTCTTGATTGTTGGTCATATGACAGTGCCACTTCACATGTGTAGTGACTCTGATTTGTAGGTAGAATGTTATGTATAAAGGACCTGTGGAGATTTCAGATATTGTTATATTCCACACAAAAATAATTTGTCTTCTTGCTGTAAACTGAATTATGTTCTCCTAAATTCATATGTTAAAGGCTTAACCCCCAATATGACTATATTTGGAGATGAGGCATCTAAGGAAGTAATCAAGGTTAAATTAGGTCATAAGGGTGGGACTTTGATCTCACAAGATTGGTGACCTTATAAGAAGAGGAAGAGAGAGAAGTCATCTCTCTCTCTCTCTCTCTCCCCCACTCACTGCCCCCACCACCCCCATGAGCATGCACCCCAGAAAGAGGAAAGGCCATGTGTGGGCATGATGAGAAGGTGGCAGTCTACAGGCCAGGAAGAGGGCCCTCCCCAGAAACCCAACTAACAAGATCTGCTGATCGTGGACTTCTCAGCCTTCAGAATCGTGAGAAATAAATTTTCTGTTATTTCAGCCACCCGGTCTGTGGTATTTTTTTCTGGCAACTCAAGCAGACTAATACATCTCTGTTAGGCGCATAAAAGGGTCCAGTCACTTCAATCCCATCATACATTGAACAGAGATAACGTTGTATTAAAAGTCAGTCTATTTCTGGTTTAATTATGTTCCTGAGCCATGGCTATCCCAGGCTCTTCATTGCAAGCATGGTGGTTCTTTGCCTCTTCCGCATATTGAAAGGAGAGACATTTCTGCCCTTTGGAAGTTTTCAGCTTACTTTTTGGCCTCCTCCCCCATGCAACTTCAAGATTTGATAAATGTCTTCAGAGGGAGATTGGGCATGTGTTTGAAGCAGGCCTCTTCCTGAAGAGTTTTTGTTTTCTAATCTCTGTGAGACTGTGGGAGATTTCAGTACAATGGGGAGAAACAGGCATGCATTTGAGGCTCCTCAAGTTTCCAGTGCTCCACAGGATTATTAAAAGCTTCACTGGTTTCCCTTTTTCCAGCAGAGTCCCTCTATCTAGGTCAAGCCCAAACCATCAGTGTACTCCCAGAACCGACAAAATGTCCTGAGAGAAAAATAGCCGGCAATCATCAGATCACCTTGAAATTATTCTCTCTTTCTCTCTCTGGAATTTTAGTTCATTTGGTCTTCGTTGCTTTCACAGCTCTCAGGTGCTTTTGAAAATGACTTTTTTAACGTTTTCCATTTGTTCAGGTAAGAGTATTGGCCTATCACATCCTGCCCAAAAGCAGAAGTCTTTCTGTATATAATTTTTAATCTTTACAATTCAGATCTTCCAAAAGGATGTAACATAACTAATACATGTTTGTTGAAATGAATGAATAAATAAATTATTAATGCTAATTTTACCTGTTTTGCAGTCTTAACTGGGCCAAGTTTTGCCACTCCGTTATGGAACACAAAGTAGACAGTGTTACTACGGTGATACAACAAAAGTGCTATGGCCAAGATTCAGGAATTTGTGGCAAAGAGAATATTTTTGAAGTATGAACCAATGAGACCCAGTCTAGAGTCTTGAACTTTCAACCTTAATTTTCACCTGTTTTTGCTTTTTAGCTTTTCCTTTACCACCCCAAGATGGGAAACAGTGGGTGGGATATTTGCTTACTAGCTGCTGACTATCTCTGTTCCCCATTGAACTCTATGAGGGTAAGGACTTTGTCTTGCCTGCTATTTTATCCTCAGTGTCTACTACAGTTCCTCACCCATAATAGGTACTCAAATCATTTCAATGAGTGAATATCACAGTCTGGCTTGTTAGCAGATTGACATAATTAAATGCAGAAAATGGAAGTTGAAGAAGAGTTTAGAAGTTATTGACAATAATTAACATTATATATAATGTGTCTTTTAGAAACTTGAGGGCCAAGCGTGATGGCTCACGCCTGTAATCCCAGCACTTTGGGAGGACGAGAGGGGCGGATCACTTGAGGTCAGGAATTGAAGACCAGCCTGGCCAACAGGGTGAAAGCCCGTCTCTACTCAAAATACAAAAATTAACTGGGTGTGGTGGCACATACCTGTAATCCCAGCTACTCAGGAGGCTGAGGCAGGAGAATCGCTTGAACCCAGGAGGGGGAGGTTGCAGTGAGCTGAGATTGCACCTCTGCACTGCAGCCTGGGTGACAGAGCAAGACTCTGCCTCAAAATAAATAAATAAATAAATAAATAAATAAATAAATAAAACTTGGGAAGCACTTCAGCAATAACTTTGATCTTAAAAAAACAGAAGTTCAGGACTATATTCTATTTTAAAATAAAGTAATTATTATTTATGAGATTACACATAATCCTTTACATAAAATGAAATCCTGTTCATCAAAGTGAGAAGAACATCACAGAATAAACAGCAAGCAAAACTTCAAAATATAGATAAACTTGGAGATATTTTCGGCCTCCAGTGCTAACTATAGTTACTGGCCATTCAGAACCTGGCATAGGCTCTTTTTCAATAATTATATTTACACATACTAATGCCAGTAAGATCATACAAACTAAACTAATGGCAGATGTTATTTTGATGAAACTAGAGTTAACCTTGTACATTATTTATTACTTGATTTTTCTCCCCCGGAGAACATGTTTTGACAAGATCTGTATGTAAAAGCAGCATATATTTTTTTAAATTTCAGGCTGTGTGAAATGATTCTTATTAGAAGTCTGAAGAGAAAACAAATCAATTTTAGGTGAAATAATAATAATAAATATTTATACGTGAATATGTGAACGTGTACATTTTATTTACATGTTATTGAAGATGTTCCATAGGAGGATAATTGGCCATAGGGTATGATTTATGTTAAGTAATCAAAAAAGTCCAATCTCTTCAATTTAATTTCCTAAATCAACCATAAATGAATCAGTCATGAGTGGACCACAGAGTGTGGAGTAAAATCTATGTGCTTTGGAATAAATCAGTCCCGAATTGGAATGTTTGCACTATGTTCTGAGTAATATAACTAATTTCTGAACCTCATTGTCTTCATTTGTAACATGGGAAGTATTGAGAGAGCTCAGACCGGCCACCTGGGCCGGGCGCAGTGGCTCACGCCTGTAATCATAGCACTCTGGGGGGCCGAGGTGGGCAGATCATCAGGTCAGGAGCTCCAGACCAGCCTGACCAACGTGGTGAAACCCCATATTTATTAAAATACAAAAAAATTAGCTGGGCATGGTGGCTCGTGCCTGTAACCCCAGCTACTCAGGAGGCTGAGGCAGGAGAATTGCTTGAATCTGAGAGGCAGAGGTTGCAGTGAACCGAGATTGCGCCACTGTACTTCAGCCTGGGCGACAGAGCAAGACTCTGTCAAGAAAAAAAAAAAAGGGCCACCTGTAGTTCAGGAGGATGATTAGAGTTAACTAATAGAAATAGCGGAAGTTGATCTAATTAAAGACAGGAAGTGTGTCGAGCAGGCAGAACACAGGGAGAGATAAAGACAAAACAAGGAGAGGACGTAGGCAGAACTATGCACGATTTTCATTTTTTAAACCACAAGACAGATAGAAATAAAATTTGGTCAAAAGACTGTACAGGTTGCCCTGACATTAGGATCCTTGCTTTAACATAATTACATTACAAAGAAAACAATTCCTCCTAATTGAATTAGCTTTGCTTTAAAAAAAGTATCTGTGAGGGAATTTGAAAGGTGATTTCAGCACAGACAAACATTTGTGTCAGAAGGAAGAATACAATTTCTACAGGAAAGTGTTATCTCACGCCTGAGCACAGGAGAACATCTGGTACTGATAACCTACTGCTTCTTGGGGCTGACCTTTGGGGAGTCAGAGGTAAGTCATAAATCAAGTAAGTGAACATCTACATTGTGCCACTTAGTAAAATCAGAACATTGCTTGGAAGGAAACCCAGAAATCAGGAGGACTGGGAAATGGCAAGTGCTAACCCTCCTGTACCTGCCTGTCGAGGTTTGGACCATCCAGGCCTGTACAGAGGGCTCCTCCAGCCTTTAAAACTGCCTTAGAGGATGGGGCCTTCCTAGTGGGGAGAGGAGAATGGGCCCACAAGGATTACAGTGCCAACCTTATAAGGTGTTGTGAGAACGACTTAAGGAAATTTATTATAAAAGTACTTAGCACACTATTGCATAGCATGTGTTGGCTTCCTTGCCACTTCTCTTTTAGCATTACCATGGTTACACATGTACTTTCCTATAAAGTATCAATGGTATTTCCATGTTTTATTTTAAACCTTAGCCTACTCATCAAGGCAATGTTAGATATATATGTTTATAGGTTACCCAAACCAGATAAGCCAGCATATCTGCCTTATTAACTAGTTTCAAATTTAAGCTGCTTACCCAAAATTCATCCTATAATCTGGGGGGTCTGAGAATTTTCCAAAGAAAGCGTTAAAAATATCACTGGGATTTTTAAAGTAAAGAAAACACTGTAATAGTTGACATATTCACTCTTCTCTGCCACTAGATACTAAACGGTGAGAATGTGTCTCACTAAGCTGTGTGTACCAAGTCTGTAGTTCCTCAGAAATTCTGTTGTTGCTGTTGTTGAAGGAAAGAATTCATGAACAAAGAGAAAAGGAAAAGCTAATTGAGAAACTATTTCTACCATGGGGATTTCAGATGCAAGTCTCTAGAGACCTGTCCTTTGAGAAACCATTCCTCCTTTTCAGTTCTACATATTAAGCAAACCATATAAAACTAAGTGCTCATGGAATTTGACTGAAACCTAACATATTTTTTTCAGAGAAATTAGGAGGATTAAAGAGATTATAAGGAAGAGAATATTGTGGTGAAATCAGTGTAGCAGATTTACTGGGTAAATTTTAAATGGCTGTGATCTATAAAATAAAATATTGCATTTTATTATAGTAACTGAAAATGCCATTAACTTTGTAAGCATTTAACTGTTTCTAGCCTCAGGATTTCATAATATATTTTACTTTTCATTAGGAAATAAAATGGTAAATCTTTCTAGGCTATTTTTCCAAAAACATATTTCAGTTGCTCACTAAACATCAAGAAAAGGGGCAAGGCTGAGTCTTGTGGATTGCACATCAGTCTATGGATCTAAGGATCCATGGGTCTGAATGGTCACTGTCCCAAATAATATATAATTTTTCCAACAAAGAGATACAACAACTGTCCCTAATAATCTATAATTTGTAAACAAAGAGAAACAGAATCACTGGGAAGAAAGGTTGATTGCTGTTTTCCTTAGAATTCTTAGTGGCAACTGATAGAAACACATTGAACTGGTTGAAAGAAAAAGAGAGAGAGAAGGTGAACAAGAAAAGGAATTTATTAACTTAAGTATCTGAGTAATACAGAGATAGCTCTCACTTCAGGCATGGCCAGGCCCAGAGTTTCAAATGATGATATTAAGAATCGAGACAGTTTTCTTCGTTTCTTAACTCAGATTTTCTCTGTATTGGCTTCACTGTCAGACAGGTTCTTTCTATGTTGTGGCCTAGACTTACGTTCTCCCAGTGGCAAATTGAGCAAAAAAGAAAAAGAAAGAAAGAGAGAAACAGAAAGAGAGAAAGAGAGAAGGAAGGAAAGGGAAGGAAGGAAGAAAGGAAGGGTGGGAGGAAGAAGAAAGGAAGAAAGGAAGGAAGGAAGGGAAAGAAAGACGAAAGAAGGAAGGAAGGAAGGAAAGAAGGAAAGAAAAGGAAGGAAGGAAAGAAAAAGAAAGAGAAAGAAAGAAAGAGAAAGAAAGAGAAAGACTTCTTCTTTTTTTTTTTTTTTTTGAGATGAAGTTTTGCTCTTGTTGCCCAGCCTGGTGTTCTACAGCGCAATCTTGGCTTACTGCAACCTCTGCCTCAATTCTCCTGCCTCAGCCTCCTGAGTAGCTGAGATTACAAGTGCACACCACCAAGCCCAGATAATTTTTGTATTTTTAGTAGAGACAGGGTTTCACCAGATTGGCCAGGCTGGTCTCGAACTCCTGACCTCAGGTGATCCTCCCACCTCAGCCTCCCAAAGTGCTGGGATTACATTGTGCCCAGGCTTGTTTTTCTTTATGATCCCTATAACACAGAGATCATAACTGAGTCCCAAAATTGAGTTTCATTGATCTAGGTGCACTAATGTGTCCAATGACATCCAGGATGTGGAAGCCCTTTTTTTGGTCAGTTCTAGGCCATATCATACATCACTCCAGAGGTGAGAAGTTAGAGGAGTGGGGTGAAATCCTACCCAAACCTGATGTTAATTGTTTATAATTATAGTAACTATGTGTGTGTTTCTTCCAGCCAAGGCCTGGCCTCTCTACCATTCATGTTTAAATTCTATTTTTGGGTAAATCACTCCTAAGCAGTCAATCAGCTTGTATTGTTATGCTAGTCATACATACCTAGCTTTATCGCTTTCTCAAACCTATCACAGTTTGGTTTGCTGTATATTAAAATTTGACTCTGCAGGGAACTCCATGATAATTTCAGTTGTTGCAGGAAAGGAAAATACATGGTAAAGATAACATCATTGGGAAGTTGTGTGTTAGTTTGCTTTGAGGAATTATCTGATTCTTCCATGCTTGGGGCTTAATTCAATTTTAAAGTTTTCATCTGCTAAAAAGCTATAGCTATAGAAAACTTTGGGGTATAGTATATGCTTATCTGTTATTAACAGATAAAGGGAACAAAATGATACCATATTTAGTGAATTCATCCTTCTATGAACATACTTCATAGTTCATGACACAGATGACAAGGGTCAGTAAAGTGATCACATCAGCAATGCTGCCCCCAGGAGCTTCTCAAGGAAGGACATTAGCACTGTGCAGCATGGCAATGAGAGATACATGGATTTGGAACTATAAGACTGGGTTTGTGTCTTAGTTATACACTCACTATTTGCAAGGCCCTGAACAATTCACTTAACCATTATGTGGGCCTCCATTTCTTTATCTATAAAGTAAGAATAGCAATATCTGTGATCTCTTGAGAAAAAAAAAAAAATGTTTTCAGCGTGAAACAATACTCCCCTGAGATTTACCAAACTCCATTTTAATTGTAATTGATTTATACCAAAAGATAAAATAAATTAATTAGGGCATGCTATTAGAAATACTGGCAAGGGAATATATTTGATACAACTAACAATGATTGGGTATGGAACAAAAGATTATCTTAAAATCTGAAACAAAATAAATTTTAAATTGTAAAATTTTTTATTTAAAA
This sequence comes from Mandrillus leucophaeus, assembly GCF_000951045.1. Lineage (NCBI taxonomy): Eukaryota > Metazoa > Chordata > Mammalia > Primates > Cercopithecidae > Mandrillus > Mandrillus leucophaeus. Next base: position 1,167,301 of record NW_012106031.1, on the reverse strand, counting down.
AACTACCTCGATCTAAATGAATTAAAATGTTATTCTTTTACAAAATGTTTTTCATATCTAGAACATACAATCTTCTATAGAAAAATCCAGTACCACCTGTACTTTGGACAATGACAACCATGTGTTCATTTTACACAGGGAATTCTGCCTTGGTTTGAGTGCGTCTCTGCACATAGGAGAAACTGCTTATTTACAAACATTTACACCTACTACAGCAGCAGGAAGGGTGACTCTGTGTCTTTGTTATTCTTATTTCTCTGGGATTTCACTCTTCCTTGTCTTCCATGCACCCATTTTTATATCCTGGGAACTAGGCATTGATAGGAAGGGCAAATAGTTGTGGGATGGAGTTAGAAAGGGCTTCATTGAGGCAGAATAATTCTAGTATAAGCAATTAGCAAAAACTGTTGGACATAATCCTTGCCCTAAAGGACCTTTTACAAACTACTTAGAGAAAATATATAGATACATATAACAGAAAATAATACAATACTGGATTGCTAAGTATAAATAAAGTATATAAAAGTATTTCTACTGTGTAGAAAAAAACAATAGGGGTGCTATGTGTGGTTAACAAAGATTATCACTCTGGGTTGAATTTATTTTTCCTGGAAGCTCAAATTTTAGATTCAATTTTTATATTCATTTGTAGCATTTAAATGTGAAAATGAAATGAGCATATTTTAAGAAAGAAAAAGTTTTAAATTAAAAAAAGAATAACAACATCTGTCCCACACAACAGGGTAGGTATGAGGTTCAAATGAAATAAAGTTTATTCATCCCCTTGTTCCTCCTGTAAATGAAATGCCTCATGTCCTATTGACCTTTGTGAGTTTCAGTGACTAACCCTGTGCCTGGCAGTCAAAGTATGGTCAACAAATGTTTGTTGGATTAACAGACAAATTTAAAAATAAATGATCAAACAGAAGAATGAATCAATGAATGAATGATAGCCATGACATAGAAGGAAATAACAAATATTGTTTAGCACTGGCTCAGGGTGGTTCTGAAGTTAAACAGTATTTTGACAATATTTCAGATTCCTGAATTTGACTCTGCACATTTTTCCTGGGCTTTCCTTAGTAGAAAAGAAGCTAAAGTTCAAGATTTTGAAAGAATAGTGACTGCCTTAGCAAAGAAACAGCCAAGAAAATCACTGCTCTTTTAACTCAAAGAGAAATATTAATTAGGTAAGACATGGGCAAGAAGTAAAATGGAAAACTTGTGAGAGTGAATTGTATTATAATTAACACTTCGTAATTTCTCTGAAGTTTAGACCATGACTATCTTGTTGCAGGGGTTTTTGAATTATTTAATGTATTTCTGAAGGAAGACTTTGAAATCCCCGAAGATGACTTTTTACATTTTTATAAAGGTTCTTTCCACTCCCATCTAGATTCTCTACATGAGTTCATGTATGGAACATGTGTGATCAGTAGTCTGGGAAAATTGGAATGGATTTAGGTAAATCTGAGATGGCCCTGCTTATTGATATTAACATTGACATTGACTGGGCAGTCTCCACCATGGAAAAATATTCCATATGTGTAATTGTGTGATTTCCAGAATTATGTACCCTGAACTGTTAATTTCATAATTGTTAAGTCTTTGTTGAATCATTCCCAATGAGGGACATAGCTCTCTGATTACTCTTTTTAAATTAGGGTAAGCATAGATTCCAATATCTATACAAAATTGTGCATGTGTGTTTTGTGAATGGGGAAGTAAATGCTGCTGGTGGGGAGTGAGGCAGAAAGATTTTGAAACACATGCTAAAAGATATTATACTCTCATTCTTGGTTCCTCTAATTAAACACATTTGTATACTATTACTATACTGTGCTATGGCTATAACTACAAAGAATACATAATAGACACATGCTCACATGTTTGCCCAGCCACAAGGACAAGGGCAAAACAAATTTCCAGCAAAAACCTCTACAATTTGTGTCAAGGAAGAGGAACACATGAAAACAGGAAAAGATCATTAACCATGATCACAATTGTATTTTCTCAGAATACCCTCTAAGAAGGAAATGTTTCTTAACTCCACACCCGCAATTTAGGATGTGGAAGTGGAAGGGAGAATCTTGGTTTTACACCTCCTGAAAATATTGTTTCACTTTCCCAGCCCAGAGTATAGGGAAGAATCAGAAGTTGTCATAACAATTTTGAGACTGGAGCAAAGTCAATGTCTATGCAGGGTGGTGGGGGATGCAGGTCTTCATTATTCACTCCCATTTATAGGCACAATCACTTGCCCTATGTGTTTGTGGGAGGAGTCAACAAACTCATTACGGAAATAAATTTCACAATCCAATGAAAATGGGCAAAGAAGATGAACTAACAGTTCACACACACACACACACACACACACACACACACACAAGTGAATGGGTTTCAAACACACGAAAATTAACTAGATGTCTCTTGTAAAGAAAAATATTAGCAGGGTGACTAAGACCCAAACATTTAATGGTTCATTGGATGGCACAGGGTGAACACAAATAAGCACTACTGTGATGGGGGTGGAAATTGACAAACTCGTTGAAAATCTGTTTGGAAATATATACCAAAATGTAAAGTGAATATATGAAAATATATAATGCACACACATCTCTAGGGCTTTTCTTATAGGTGCAAAAGCATATTTACAATGCTATTTATCATAGCACTGAATTCTGTTTGTAAGAATAAAAGATTATGGACAATTTAAACATCTGACAATAGTAAAACAATTCAATAAACTAAAAGTTTATACAATAGAATATTATTATATAGTCACAATATAGAGGGAGTGTATTAGCTCAGGCTGCTATAACAAAATATCATAGACTGGGTGGCTTAAACTACAGACAATTATTTCTCACAGTTCTGGAGGCTGGGAAGTCCAACATTAGAATGCCAGCATAGTTGGTTCTAGTGAAGGCTCTCTTCTTGGCTTATAGATGGCTGCCGCCTTGCTCTATCTTCACTTGGTGAAGAGAGTAAACTCTGGCGTCTCTTTCTTCTTTTATAAGGGCACTAATCCCATAATGGGGGGCTTCACTCTCATGACCTCATCTAAACCTAATTACCACCCAAAGGCCCTACCTCCTAGTGCTATCACAATGGGGGTCAGGGCTTCAACATATGAATGGGGGAGAATATAAACATTCAGTTTATATTAAAGAGGTTCTGATATGGACTGATTTCCAAGATATTTTGTGAAATGAAAAAAATCAGATGCAGGACAATGTGCATGTATTCTTTTACCTTCCCATCATTCACTGTCTTCCAGCCAAGCTGACCTTTCTGTCTCAGATATGCCAAGGTCATTGCTATCTCTTCTGTCTGGAATGTCTTTCTGATTTTCATATACCTGGCTTCTGCTCATATCTCAGGTCTCAATACAGATTCCACTTTTTTAAAGAGATCTTCTAGCCACTAGCAGCTTTATCTTACTGAAAGAATCAGCCCATTTTGCTTGAAACTGTGTCTGTTGCTAACATGTTTGTGAAGCAGAGTTCATAATGGCTAGAGTGCACCACCTGCATCACTTGTATTGAGCCACACTTTGATTTTTTTATAGGCACTACTTGAAAATGTCTCATTTTTAAAACTGTTTTGGCTGAGTGTGGTGGCTCACACCTGAAATCCCAGTGCTTTGGGAGGATCACTTGGGATCAAGAGTTTGAGATCCTGTCTCTACAAAGAATAAAAAACATAGCCAGATGTGGTGGTGGGCACCTGTAGCCCCAGTTACTTGGGATGCTGAGGCAGGAGGATCACTTGAGCTCAGGATTTCAAGGTTACATCAAGCTATGATTCCAACACTGCACTCCAGGCTGGGCAAAAAAGAGAAACCCTGTCTAAAAAAAAAAAAAAAAAAAAAAAAAATTAAAAAAATATTGTTTGACATGTTTATTACTAACCTTTCCCTCCAACACACTCTAACTTTCTATGATCTAAGGTCCATTAGGTCAGGAATATTGCCATGTTCATCCCCATGCCTCCAACGTCTCCAAAGTCTAGACTTGTGCCAAATACAGAGAAGGCTCTCAGTTAATGTTGAATAAATGAACTAATATGTGAATAAAGAATATATGCCTACATCTATATACACAAAAACATTTCCAGAAAGTTACCAAGAATGTTATGCTGGTACTTTCAGGGAAGGAACAGAAAGGAAACTCATGTTGTATTTTCAGCATGAGAGAGAAACTAGCTTAAACACCATGCCTGAGTTAGGTCTGCTCCATAGGTAAGGAGGTTTGACTTTGCCCTTGCAGGGCCATCAGTATAATGCCTCTATTTTACATTCATACAAGAATTGCATACCTATCATGAAAGCAATTTTCCCCTCACTTTGAAAATTATGGAATAACAGAAGTTGTTCCTCAGCTCCAAGCCCACCATCTGTATACACTGCTCTACTATGCAGGGCTAGAACTACTCAAACTACATCTCTCGAGCTCCCTTGCCAGGTGAGTTCCCATTAGCATCCACCAATGGGAATCACCAGAAAATACTGGAAGCCAGAAGGAGGAGAGGAGGGTCTTATGTCTTATTTTCTATTTCCTGTCAGGAATCTTCAGTAGCAGCCCTCAGTTGGCTGCAACTTCCAGTTCTTCTGGTCCTCCCATTTTCATCAAGCCAGCTAGGAGCAGCCACCCCAAGAGCCCTGGCAGCCTCAGTATCATCCACACTGCATTCCCTTACCAACCAAGCTATCCTACTGAGCCCAGGGAGAACTCTCTAGACCACATCCCTCCTCAGACAGTCAGGCACCAGCTTCTCAGGGTTTTCTCCCAGAGGCCCAAGCATTAGTTCTTTAGGTCCCCTCCTCCCAGCTCATAGGTTCTGGTCACAGAGCCCCTTCTCTGTGTTCTCTAGTCTTGAAGATGGGAGTTGCTTCCTGTTGTCATTAATCTCAGCATTAACTCAGTATCCTCCTTTTGCTCTTTCCGCCTTTCAGCATATGTATAACAAATTCCCCATACTTACAACTAATATGGTTTCTGTTTTTCTACTTGAACCATTACCAATGCAATACTTGTTCGGGGCATTCTCTTGGTCTACATTCTTTCCCTGGGTAATCTTTACCTAGTCCCATTTATATGCTCAAGATGCATATCCAACTTCTTGTTTGTGATTTACGTATTAAAGTCTAATAGCTCAGAGTTATCTTGTCAAAAAATGAGCTGCTAGCCAGGCATGGTGGCTTGTGCCTGAAATCTCAGCTACTGGAAAGGCTGAGGTGGGAGGATTGTTTAAGGCTGGGAGTTTGAGGCAGCAGAGAGCTATGATCATGCTACTGCACTCCAGCTTGTGCAACAAAGTGAGATCTGTCTAAACAAAGAAAAAAAAACAAAACAAAAGAGCTCCTGATACACCAACCTCCAACCTATTCCTCCACCAGAATTTTCCATCTCAGTAAGTGGTGCCTCTATCCATTTATTTCTTCAGTTCAAAATCCTAAAATCCTAGAAGTCATTCTTGCTTCCTATCCTTCCCTGATTATTCATATTCAGGGCATCAGTATGTCATAGTTACATCTCCAAAACTACACATTTATTTATTTCTCTCCATCTCATCTGTCATTATCCTATATTATCCGATTCCATCCCTATCTATCATCTTGACTACCATGGTTGTCTTCTAAGTGATCTCCATCTTTCAACTGTTGCCTTCCTAAGGTAGTTTCCTACATCATAGCCATAATAATACTTTAAAAGTGTAAATCACAATGAAAGTTAAATCCAAACTTCTTACAATGGCTCTATAGGATCTGCTTCTTGCAAACACTCTCCTACTACAGTCTTCTTGCATTAACTGCGCTCTGGACACAGAGGCCTCCTACCTTGAATTTGTCTTTTCCTCTGTTGGTTGTCCAGCTCTACGGGGTAGGCATGTTGTTATTTACGATTGTAGCCCCAGCATCTCCAGCACCTTGAATAGTCTCTATTCCCTAAAAGATGCTCAGCAAATATTTATTGACTGAATTAATAAATAAATGCTTTTAATATCCTCTTGTTTGTGTTTAAAGTACCTCAGCATACAAGACCTGAAAGTATATGAAATTTTCTACCGCTTTGGAATGAGAATCTATGAGGTTAGATTTGTCTCTTGTTTGCTTTCCTTTCCTTTCACATTTCCTAGTAAGTTTCTTGAAGAAAAGGAGCTTATAGAATCGAGACTTGATGACTCGGCTGATCGTTCCTTTGGATAAATAACACATGAATTAAAAAGGCCAAAGAATCTACAAGATTTTTACAATAGTGAGATTCATGGCCTTTAAAAATATGTAGAACAAGATGAAACAAATGTTTTCAGTAGATGTTCAGGTGCTCTTTTCTAAAAATAACATACATAACCACAAATCAATGTTTAAAGCCAGATGGTTAATGAAGGCCAGCCAGGAAACTCCTATAATTCACAATAATGAGTATGGTAATGAGCTCCCATTATAAACCAAACTTCAGCGTGACACACTGTCTCTATTTCAAATAACAGCAATTTGATTATTTCATATTTTTCAAAGCTCCAAAGCTTAATTTACAGGGAAAAATATTAGAAAGTCTCAGTGATGTAGTTAATCACACCCAGTTAATTTTATGGAAGGTAGCCTAAATTTTATTAACAAGACCTGTTTAAATGTCAGATGTCATCACAAAGAAACTAATACTCAAACCCATATAAAGGTTAAAATCTTTCAAAACGTGAAGTATCATTACTATGGTTGAAAAGAAATGTTTTTCCTTCAACTCTGATTTCTTTCCTTTTCAAATAGGACCCTAGGAAAGGTTGTGTTCTGTTGAACAGAATGCATTAGGGACTCTGCCACTATAGAAAAATGGCAGGGATTGAATTTTATTTTTAGTATCAAAAGCAAATATTTATTTTTACACCTAAAGTTCACCTGATCTCAGAAAGGTAGCCTGAAAAGGCATTCCAAGATACTTAAAATGATATGGGCAGAAGTACAGCACCTGTACAGACCACTGGGTATGGTTTCTTAGAGCCACTCTGCTCTTGGAAGACATGACACACTGGGCTACCTTCTTATGAAGGGACAGGATGCTCAGAGCTGAGTAGTGAGAAAGCAAAGGTTTCAATACCCATCATCATTTCCATCCAGTGTGAGTTAGGCTGCACACTGTGTGTTTGGAATACAAGCCATTATAACTGACATGCATGTCCGATGCTCCATATTTTGATATTATTTTTATTAAACTATTATTTGCTGTGAGGAATTCTGAAGCATGTTTTCCCTCAAAATGTGATAGGGCTATAGACAGACAAGCTTGGATAAATTCTGACCTATATAATTTCTGAATAGACCTAAGTTATATTTACTGAGGACTGGAAGTTCATTTTCTGAAGTGTGTGAGACAGAGGGTTTCTGGTCTGAAAGCAAAAACATAAAATTGAATGTGTGAGCACTATGTTGAAAACTGGAAGATTAAGTTGAATGTACCTATCTTCCCCTACTCAGCTCCCTATATGCTGGGTAGCCAGGCTTTTACCGTCATCCAGAGAAAAGATGGACAGTCTCTGGAAAATAATACTAACCCAAAAATAAAGTTCTAAAGATCTAACATCAGAAGTTTCTCAAGTAAATAGCCCAAGATCACCCCCACAATGAAATTCACAACCCATAAGGCCTGTTTATGCAAAGTAGCCAGTGGGTATACTTCAAAATAACTAGAGGAGTGGGATTGGAATGTTCCTAATACAAAGAAATGATAGATGTTTGAGGTGATGGATATCCCAGTTACCCTAATTTGATCATTACACATCATATGCTTGTATCAAAATATCACATGTGCCCTATAAAGATGTAACTATTATGTATTCATAAAAATTAAAAATAAAAATAAATCAAAGAAGCTTGCTTAGAGAAAAAATTGGCCAATGAGCTAGAAAATACTATAAAATATGAACAGGCAATATGTGTCAAATAAAAACATATATCTATAATGCATGTATAATTATATATAAAATACTGTAAAATATGAGAGGACAGCCAAGGCTTATTAGGCATTAGAAGCCAACACATAACTTGAAAGATCAAAACAAATAGATTGAAAGTAACATAGAAAACAGAAAGTATACAGGAAAAAGAAACCTAAAAATAAAACAGCATCAATCTACAGAGAGATAAGAGAAGGTCATGCAAACAAAAACAAGAATAGGCTACTATAATAAGGAAAGACTCAGATAACAAAGAGACTTTACAAAATAAAAATGTTACAGTTAAAAATGAAACTCAGTAGAAAACTTCTCAAGAAGCATCCAGAGAGAAGATTTAGAAAACTGTCGAAGAGTGAGAAGTAGAATAGTGATTAAAGGCATGAAAAAATGGAAGCACATGACAACAATTTTAACTCCAGGAAAAACAAAATGTTGTGCAGGAAAGGAATAGTGCTTGGAGTTTACTAGAGGTCTCCGCTATAAACAGAATTTACATTGTCATAATATATTGATATGTAATATTAATTTAACAAAAATTATAGTACAGTTCTACTGGAAGAAGAGAATGAGAAGAATACATATGTGGAGAAGACTGCGGGAATGGAAAAAAAGGGAGCTAGATAGAGTGTCATCTTACATAGCTGGAAGCCAGTTAACAATGCCAGAAACTGAAAAATCAACAAGAAGGCTACTTGGAATCATGAAGCCTACATGACAATATAGTCAGTAAAAAAAGATCAAAGCGATTGCTTAGAGGAAGGACAAAAACTTGAGGAGGGATGAGGCAATACTGTGTTTCATAGCAAACCTTATGGGCAACTGGAGTCTTTAGAGGGTATCACTAACCTTAATGAAAATTAAAATTAAAAGAAAAAAAGGATGAGGCAAGGATGAAGGCAGTGACAAGCCTCAGTGGAACAGCACACACAGGGAAGAAGAGATCTGAGTTGGTGATGGTTGGTAAAACTCTGTCTGTCTCCAGGACCAGTATGCTGCATGGCAGGAGAGAAGTGGATGCCCACGTGGTGAGCAGAGGTACCTGAGGTACTACAAGCCAGCAGTGGGATTTAAGGATCCCTGGCTTCCAGCTGTGTCTCGTTTGTTTAATTCCTGGCTCTGCCTCTGAATAGATGGGTAACCTTGGACAACCTCTGTGTACCCTGACAGCCTGGATGTTTCTCATCCGTCTCATATTCTTCACAGCTGGCAGCAGAGAGCTTTGTAGAGAGTAAGCACACCAATGCTTCCTTATAGATTATTTGGATTGCTATTTTCTTTGGGAAAATGTCCCCTAAATGTAAATAAAAGGATAAAATAAATCTGTGTGGAAAAACCTATTTGGAGAATGACAAAACATAGAAAGTTTCAATAATCATCCTATGAAGCTTAATACATAATAATCTAAACATGGTAAAGCATTTTTGAAATTTCTATGTTGTAGTATACTTCAAAAGCCCAACCATTTTTTAACAATTTGTGACTATTTTTTGAATTGTAAAATATACACACTTATTATTGAAAACTTTAGAAAAGACAGAAACACATACAGAATTAATGTTGATTCCACCACACAAAAATAATTATTAAAATGTTTAGGTGTAAACTTTATCTTGTTTACCTATATGTGCACATATATGTTTTACAAATTTATAAATATACTACACATATTCTATAACCAGATTTTTCAATTAATGTAAATATTTCTCCTATCATTAACTGTTATTCTCACTACCATTTCAATGGCTTCATAAAGTTCAAGATATGTGATAATTTATTGCTGGATGTAGCTCAATACTTTCCATGGTTTGCTTTTATAAATAACACAGCTGAGTAAACTTGTACATAAATTTTTGCAGATATCTGCTTATTTTGATGGACAAAATTGCCACAGGTAGAATTTCTGGAAAAAAGAGAATGTATATTTTTTAAAACTCTTGATCTTTAACCACAAAAATATGTATTCAGTTGACAGATTCATCCACAGCCTTCATTTAATACTTTTTAAAATGAACAAATAATTGTACACATTTATGAGGCACAATGTGATGTTTTCATATATGTATGCATTGAGGAATGATTAAATCAAATTCATTAACATATCTATCACCTCCACTTTTTTTGTGGTGAGAACATTTAAAATCTCTTTTAGCAATTTTGAAATAAACATTACTATTTACTATGATCATAGAATCTAAAAAAGTCAAATTCATGCTTCTAAATACCCTCAAACGGGACAAGTCTTGATTTTTGGAAATAATTCAATTCCTCACTAGATACACTACTTACACCACTATAGAATAAACTTCTTGAACTCAGAGACCACATCCTAAAAATTCGTGGTTTGTATTCCCCAAAATATCAAGAAAAAGTAATTCTATATTAATACCTGGTGAATAAGGTCAGGATCAAACAGGGTGCTGCTGTTTGAGTGAAATTAATATGACTGTAAAATAATAACACTGATTGTGTATATTGCCAACTGGCTTTGAAACATCAATAAATTCTTACTCATAAGCACAGAGAACAATTATAGAAAACAAATGGAAGATACATGGGGCTTACCTGTTTCCTCAGGTGGTAACTTCAAATTGGTGGGATTTTTTTCCTGATTATTCAGAGATGATACTCATAAAAAGAAATCCCCAAAGAATAGAACATGTAGATAATGACAGAAGCACATTCTGGTAAGTGTTTTTTTACACAGTGAGACAAAATTGAAGTACACATATAAACATAGATGAATAAAGCAAATCTCAATGAAAAGTCTAGGAGAAAAATAAGTATTGCTTTTTTGTTGTGTTTTTGTCTTCTAACAACAAAAAAATCACAATCGAATTCCAAAAGTGGCTTGCAAGACAAGCTTCCTTTAACTGCTGCCTAAGAGTGCTATCCAGGACTTCTCAACACTAGGATGTGTATTTGTGGGTGTTTGCACAACAGCAGGACAAACAGAAGCCAGAGTCATACTTTTCCAGGTCAGTGAAGAGGTGGTTAGAAGTCAGACACAGCTGTTACAGATGAGCTATTTCTCTTAGACACAATGGCAGTAGGGCTTTGGGCCTCATAAATGTGTTCAGGCTCTGGAAAGCCCTGGAGTTTTACTTTGTCTGACCTCTCCAACTGAGGTCATCACTAGCAATCTACCTGGGGCACCTACCTCAGAGCTATGTGGCACAAAGCCTTTCTTCTGTCACTGCCACTTTCTTCCCTTCATCCCTCTTGATTATACCCCAGATCAAGCCAACCAAGGGTGCTGTTGGAAGAAACCAAGCTCGCGCTTTGATGAAAAGGGGAGAGCAGTGGTATTTCTTGCCTTCTGCACAGGCAGAGCCATGGCAGGCTGCACATAGAGAGTTCAGTCTGCAATGTGAAACGCGTAAAGAGATGGGGCTGGAAAGATGTATCCTGTACTTTGTTTAAACGTCTGTAGATAGGTGTTGAGGTCTCTGAGTTAGTAAAACTTAGCCCTAAAGTCAAAACTGTACAGGGGACAAAGTTTGTCTTCAGTTAGGAAAAAATTAGGGATCTTTCAGCACCTACTTCAGTTCAGTTTTCACATTTCTCAGCTCCTTTAAGTCTGACAGCATTCCAGGGAGGTGAGCTTACTATTCCCACTTTAACAGAGGAAGAAACTGAGCTAAAAAGGAGGAAGTCATGTATCCAAAGTTAACCGGTTAATAAATGGAAGGGCCAAAATATAACCTTGGGTCTTATTAGTTCTAAAATCCCTTTTAATATACCCTCCCCATTTTGGTGTCTCTTTTTTTTCCAAGCTTTTCCTGTTTAAATAGACTTTCAGCCAGCCACCATGTTAGAATGAATTTGATAATATAATTTGTAGTGTATTACCTTTTAAAGTTTTGATTGCATCTTAGGATGAAATTCCAGTGGTGAAATGTTAGATAACAGTTTAATACAAGAGGTATTTCAAGATTATAGTCTCAGAAGAGGAAGCCAAGTTTTCTAGTGAGACAACTGATAGTCTCAGTTCTAGAAAATGTCTAAGACAGGGGCCACATGTCTTTGTCCATCTCTGTTGTGTGACATGGACAGAATGTGCTTTAAAAATAGTTTTGATGAGAATGATGACAAACTGTGTTGGGGTTTCAAGGAAAAAATATATCTGCAGGAAAAGAGAGTAGCAGAATAAGAATTCCATTGTATGGATATCAGCATAATTTGCACCTTTTTTTCCAGCTTCTCAAAAAAAATCACTATAAACATAAAACCTCTCCTATCCCCTGAATCCTTGGTTCATTAACATGAACACTAAGGATAATTGAGTGGGAGGAAGTGAAGCATTTTTCTTGTCACTAGACAAGAAAATGTGTTATGTAATCCTCTTAAATGTGCATTCTGGTAATGCTAAAAGAAATTGTGAATTAGAAGTAAAAGAAAAATTATTTCTTCCCTGAGTTTACAAAGAAAAATGTCAATACAGACATTATATTAAATATACAACTTTAAAAGTCCATAAAACAGATATCTAGCACCCAGGGGGAAAAAAAGTATATGAGATCTGAGCCCAGTAGCGAGCCCAGTTGCGAGGTTGTCATCCTCAATAACCAAAAAAAAAAAAAAAAAAAAAAACAAAACGAAAAAAACAACAAAAAAAAACATTCATTGAGCATCTGGTATGTATAGAACTCTGAACTAGAGAGTGGAAAAATTAAAGGTAGATGGTCTTAAACTCTATTTTGAGAGACAAACTATACTTATTGACCCACTTACACAAAGCAAAGTGGATGCTGTTGTGTTAAATGCCTTCCATAAGTGAACTCATTTTAACCTGTGTCTCCATGATACTACATAATTCTTGCTTATGAAGAGTAATCGGTTGTATTCTTTCACTTTTTTACTTTATTTCCAAACACAGAAAATAAAACCAAAGCTTTATTTTAATTAATAAATAAACTCACATTTTTCCTTTTATTTTAAGGTCATGTTAGGAAGATTTGAAAAAAAAGTCATACAGAGTTTCCGTATACCCTTCATTCAGCTTCCCCTGTATTAACATCTTACATAACCAATGCACTTATCTCTAAGAAACTACCATAGGCACAATGCTATTAAACTACAGATTTTGTCTGGACTGAAATTTAGTTTCTCTACAAATGTTCTTTCTGTAAATAGTACAGGGTCCAGTTTAGGATTCTACATTGCATTTGTTTGTCATGCATCCTTAGCCTGATCCAGTCTTTGGCAGTTCCTCAGTCATTTGTCATCTTTCATCAATGCTTTTGAAGAGTACTGGTCAATTATTTTTTGGAATGTTCCTCAACTTAGATTTGTTTGGTATTTTCTGATGCTTAGACTGAGATATGCATTACCAGGACAATGTCACAGAAGTGATATGTCCATCATCACTGTATCATATTAGGGGGCACATGATGTGGATACGTATAATTATTCATCATGATAATCTTGGTAAAGGCTGTGTCTGCCAGAATTCTCCACTACAAATTTACTATTTTTCCCTTTGTAATTAATAAGTATTTTTTCACTTATAAGAAATACTATGAGATTATGCAAATGTCCTATTACTCTTTAAATTTTATCCACTAAACAACTCACTTTTGAAAATAAAAAGGCAAACAATCTATAGATAGGAGAAATCTAACAGTTATGAAAATCCTCAAGTAATCTTAGAATTGCTAAACACAGGGCATGTAAAACCAAAAGCACCCTCAAAGAGGAATAAAGACCGGGCACAGTGGCTCACACCTGTAATTCCAGCACTTTGGGCAGCCGAGGCTGTGGATCACTTGAAGTCAGGAGATCGAGACCAGCCTGGCTAACATGGTGAAACCACGTCTCTACCAAAAATACGAAAATAGCCAGGAGTGGCAGCGTGTGCCTGTATGAGAATCGCTTGAACCCTTGAAGTGCAGGCGGCAGTGAGCTGAGATCATGCCACTGCACTCCAGCCTGGGCAACAGAGTGAGACTCCGTCGCAAAAAAAAGTTGGGGAGAGGAGGGGAATAGTCAAACTATTTGCCATTAGTACCAAAAAGTACCTCCTCTTTTTAATAATTTGAGGGAAGAGCTAAAATAAGTGTATAAGGTGCAAAGGGAAACAGAAGTTATTCCAGATGATTCCTCAGTTATCAAAGCTACATTATCATTTGTATTTCTTAACTCATTTTTGTATCAGTAACTTACTGTGGTTCACAGATGGCTTAAAATTATATTTCCAGTGTTCCTCAGATCAAGTACATCAAGAACTACAGACTTTGCATTTTTGAGTCACTCCGGTTTGGCAGACTACTGAATGATGCTTGTTTGATTGGTTTATTAATTTTCCTTCAACACTGAATATTGCAAAATCAATATTCAAGTTACACTATAAATCTTTTTTAGAATTATTTCTATACCACCTGCCTTATCCATAAGAGGTAAAATATTCATGAATCCAATCTTTTCAGAGTTTACTTGACCCTCCAAGAATTCCAGCTGAAGTAACTGAAGCATACACGAAGTAATATCACTTTTAGATAATTTATCACTTGAAAAAAAGCAATTTGAAGTTAATTCATGTAAAATGCCAAATTACCTATATTATTAATGGACCATTTATGTCTACTTTTTATCTAGGACAGTACTAGCATCAATATCCAATATATATTTTGTACTTTGTACCAATCCCTAAGTTCTTTATATAAATTATTTTATTTAATTGTCACAGCTATATGAGGTAGCAAGAATTGTGAGGATTCTGAGATTTTACCCTATTTGCAAGCTAACAAGTTAGCCTGCTACAGTTTCCTGAATGCTGGCAGAACACCTAAGACTCTTGGGTTAGAGGACTTTATCACCCACAGAAGCAGCAGTGACCAGAGCATCAGCATGTTCTCGCATCAGGTCTTCAAACTCCAGTTCCCAGACAACACAGAGAGTCAGGTGAGCCCTGCGCAAACAATGGGTTGCATTACAGGAAAGGAACAAATGTAGGGAACCGGTATCTTTTTTAATGGACAGTAAGTATGCTGTTATGTACTCCAGAGGGAGACAATATCAGTATCTTCCAAGGCTATTTACAGTCATCTGTGGACAAATAATCCAGAACCAAGGCAGTTAGTGTAAGTGCTTGCAAGACATGCAGAAGTGTGAGACCCATCCACAGAGAACTGTCTCCCAACATGATTAGATACTATCATTATTCCTCTTACAAATGAAGAACTTGAAGCTTCAAGAGAACTATATGAATTTAATGAGACATTCAAATGTAAGTTAAAGGTATTTGCTTTTCCATGGAAATGTTTTAGTATTTATGAGTTTGTTTAATGTATTACATGAAACATGCTCCCCATGAGGTGTTGCAAATTGCACCCACTTGAGCTTGCAAACTGTAAAGAAGGAAGATTGGGCATAAAGATACATCCGAGATAAATTTTTCCCTAGGTGTTCTGAAAAATATATTGTCCTTTCCTCTCTGTGAGATCATTTTTAAATGTAAATTTTAACTTCCATATATAATTTCATATGTACTATGCTCAAGGAGGAAGTAAGCTGCAGTGGAAAAAACATGAGCCCAGAAGTCAAACAATGGTCCAGTTGGGATTCCGGTCTACACTTACTAACCTGTCTCAGAATCAGTTTTCCCATCTGTGAAAAGAGAATCTCTTGTAGGGTCATTGTAGGAATTAAATGAGATCATGCCTATGAAGTTTCCACTACAGTATTTTGGCACATAGTTAGGTGCTCGACAATAGATAGCAATAATAATGACTTACAGGATGGTTATAAGCAAAGCTGCTGTAACATCCATTGCTTTCAGAATTTGAAAAATTTAAGAATAAAACTGGAAGAAGATTTTTAAACCCAGTTTTTCTATGTAAAAGCTTTTTCAGGCATTGGAGTTGTGTCATACTACAGTTAACTTTTTTCATTCAAAGATTAATTTTAAACATGAGATAAAAACTCTTCCAGCTGTCAAAGCATTAGCTTTTAGCAATGGAATGGATGTTGATCTTTTAAAGGGTCTCCTAGTATTTCTTTTAATGACTTAGAGCAGGAAAGCTTGTCATTTTCCCTAACACGATGTGAATAAAACACAAATATATGGTGGGAACCAGAGTCAAGAGGAGCTCAGCAATCTACATTTGCCATAATGTGTGTCCTAGTGATCAATTCAAAGGGCCTAGTGACTTTACATAGGAAATTGTGCTGTGTTAGAGACAGCTCTGTTGATCTTTTATCCATTTGCATGTTAGAAGATGAAATTGTTTTTTATATTCACTTAAAAGTTACACCACAGCCATTAGATAAAAGGAAGAATAACTGCTTGCTCAGTGGGCAGGCTGCTACAAAGCAAGAAACATGCTCATCAAACAGTTGTGTTTTTCAGCTTCGGCAGATGGAACATCACATTCTTTGGTGAGTTCTTCCACCCTGTAAAACTTAATGATTTGCCCTCCCTGCAGATTGCCGAAAAAATTATTGTCCACGATAGCTTGATGTCGATTTGCTTTGGAAAGCCTCTCAACTTTAACTAATAGTTGCCATCCAAATTAACAATAACCAAGGAAGGATGGAAATTATGGGTGCGTTCTGGTAATTCACTACAAACTAAGCTTGTTATCTGCATGAAATACAACTGTGGATCCATGAATAATTCTCAAAAATGTTGAATTTAAAATGAGCACCGGGTAGGATAAACAGTAGTTAAATAATACTTAAATTCCACCATCTGGTATTCTAGTATTTTAATGTGAGCTGAATTTATTTTATTAGGTGTTTATTTGAGATTCTTTCTGTATGGATTCTTTCCTTATGCAGAAAGAGCTCTATAAATTGGGAAGTAGTAAGAGTTATGATTCAGGACAGCTTTCTTTTATAGTAATTCTCTTAAAGGGAAACACGAGTGTTAAAATCTCAGCTATTTTCCCAAAAGGGCAACTGAATAATTCCTGAGAGAGTTTGTTTAAATTCAGAGCACTTATTTGTAAGGCTCCATATGTTGGTGCATGTAGAAGAGAATGAGTCACTCGGGTAGTAGGGGAAAAGTGCACGCTAAAGATTAATGACAGAAATCAAACAAAAATGATTAATAGTAGGAGCATAGCAAGATATTAAAAAATAATATACATGAATGGTCTTGAGAAGAAAAATAAAAGAATAAGATAAATAAGTTTTTTAATGAAAGAGGCATCATTAAAAAAAATTTTAATGGGCTTATCATGTTTAGAAAAAAATCATTTCCCCAAAAGTTTTACACCAAGCTATTCCAGTGACTTAATTTGAAATTTGCATGAGAATTGTTTTTTTTTCTTCCTGACCTGAGACATTCAATATGAAGGAAGCAGAATACAATAATAGTGACATTTACATCATTCCTTACTATTTTCCCAAATATTTTTACATGCATGATACCCTGTGATAGACACAGTGTCTGGAGAAGGGAAGTAGAGCTGATCTTATTTCCATTCTACACATCATGAAGAAGTTCAGCTAGCTGCCTGCTGAGTGACAGTACCTTAAGGTCAGTTTTATTTTTCAATACTCTCAACTTTAATTGTTATATTTCAAATTCATACTAACCAAAGAGGCAAGATACTCTAGGTATGTTCCAAGCAAAATTATGATCTACTTGAAACCTACCTCCCTTCTCACTTCAAATTCAGTACTTATTTAATTACACTGTACCTCCTAAAGAAATCTGACTCTGCCACTGACTACAACAATATACCCTGGAGTCAACCCTTAATTTCTCCAGGCATCAGTTTCCTGGATTGACATTGCTAGGGCAGTTAAAATTTTACAATGCACTTTGGCATCCATCATCTCATTTAATGTCCACCGAAACTGTAAATATTTTTAAATGGAGTGAATTCAGAATTGGTTAATTGCTTGTCCAAGATCATACTGATGACAAATGTTAGATCCATATCTCTGGTCTACTGCCTTACTATGAAATCTGGAATTGGGTTAGGTTCTTCTAAGATATCTTCTAGTTCTATCTTCCCTGACTTCAAAGACTGGGAGAATAGAATGTTATTTACAGGTCAATAGTATTTTACTGATAAGTGATGTAATTCTTGGAACAAAAATAAAATATTTTACTGACTAGTTATTAAAGTACTTCCTGACACCAGCTTTCTGCAAGAAATTGTGCTTTCAAGTGTATTGGGAAGGACAAAAGATGAACCAACACCCATCTCCACCCTTGAAGAGTGCATTCTCTAGTTTCGGACATAATAACATCCACTTCTAGGAAAGCACCACAGACAACATGCTCTAAAAGTTAGAAAAAATAGGTGGCCTTAAGCCTTAAGCCATATAGTGAGTTTAAACATTCAGAGATTGGAGCAAAGGAGCAGAAGAATGATAACCCAGAAAAATCCCTGTGCCATCCACCTTGTTCACATATCTCTTTAGTACCAAAAAGACATTAGAATGTGTTTTCTTGGCTGGGCGCGGTGACTCACGCCTGTAATCCCAGCACTTTGGGAGGCCGAGGCGGGCAGATCACAAGGTCAGGAGATGGAGACCATCCTGGCTAACACGGTGAAACCCCGTCTCTACTAAAAATACAAAGAATTAGCCGGGCGTGGTGGTGGGCGCCTGTAGTCCCAGCTACTCTGGAGGCTGAGGCAGGAGAATGGCGTGAACCCGGGAGGCGGAGCTTGCAGTGAGTGGAGATGGTGCCACTGCACTCCAGCCTGGGCAACAGAGCGAGACTCCGTCTCAAAAAAAAAAGAATGTGTTTTCTTATAAATAACAGTAAAAATAGCATTATTGTCATCTTTTTTATTACTGTCCATGTAGCCCTCCTAGCAAAATTAAGTTAGGCAACTGCCATTTGATGCCTGAAATATGTTAACATACGTTCTCAAATCTACTGAGAATCACAAATCCTAGAGTATGAAAGTTTTAGGTCCCAGCTTCACCTTTGTCTTCAAAGCAATTTTCTTCTGTTTTGTTGTGTCTTTATCAAGATCTGCCAAAAAGTCATCCAGATGACCACTTCAAATTTTTCTTCCTTTTTGTCTACCTTCCCAAAATACTAAAGAACATTGGAATGAATAAAAGGCAAAAGGGAAAGGATGGAAAAACAACAGAAACAAAGGGCCAAGGCCAATTAGTCACTAAATAATTGAGAACTGACAAACTTTTCCACTGTCCATAATAATTGTATGCCCTTATTAAGCTGCACCCTGAGATGTTATTCCAAAGCCAAAACAACTTACCACCTTATGCTTAATTTGTAACAATGTCCATAGTGCAGATTTTCTCCATGAAATAAGTAAGACGGATGTCAGAGCAGGCCCTGGGATATATTGAAAACTGAAAACTTGATAGTGTATTGCACTGGCAGCAGATTAAATAAGTAATACATGAGCATCAATTCCAAACGCCCTTTCCATTTAAATTTCAGCACTGCATCAAACATCTGGCAACTATGTAAGACGAAGTAGAACCAAAGCAAGCAAGAAATTATAATAATGTAGCTTGCAATACGACTTCATTTCAAATAACATCTTTCATGTAAACGGGTATCTAAAGTGCTTTACGGAATAAAATAGTACAAGAAAGTGGACAGCATGTGGTATAAATTACAGAAAACAGTGGTGCAAGGATATTATATGTGGAGCAAATTAAAGCATTCCATCATCAAGCCAGGAGCAATGGGAGAAAATGCAAAAAGGTACAGCAAAGTGTACAATTTTAGATGAGGTGTAAGAAACTTGGACGTTTATAAGAAAGCCATTTTTCTCCCCACTTGTGTATTTAAAAATGAAGTACTTACCATTTTCTTTTAGTAGAAGGCTTTAAGCTGTGTATTTGATAAAGCTGAATTTTAGAGTGCTTTAGCTTGAACATAGCAATCAACCAGAAAGAATGAGGGATTCTGTGTGAATAATCAAACACCCCCCAAAATAGGCTGATTATCTAGAAGTGCCAAGTCTATAGGTGGCAAAAATCCTCCTACAGGCATTTACAGCTCAAGTAGTTTAGAGCATGGGCATTGTAATCAAATCAATCAGATCCATGCCTTAATGCTGTTACTTAAGAACCGTACGGCCCTAGACACTGTATCGCCTCTCTGTGCCTGTTTCCTCATCTCTAATAGGAGAATTTCAATAGTACCTATGCATAGGATTGTCTTAGATTAAATAACAAAATTCATACAAAATATTTAGCACAGGGTCAGTAGCACAGCCATTTAAAATGTTAGCTACTCTAAGTATCAGGCAGGAGGATAAGGTCTGAGTCCCCATCAGACTCCAGAAGCATCGGTGAGAACCTCCAGGTTTGTCAAAGCCCAGTAGTGTTCAGATAAAGTAGCCAGGATTCACTTCAGAACACTCCTCCACAAGGGTAAGCCACTTACACACCTACTTCCAGCGGTGCTACAGCAAAGCCCAGGCATTCAAGAGTATGAATTGGCCAGGCGCAGTGGCTCATGCCTGTAATCCCAGCACTTTGGGAGGCCAAGGCAGGCGGATCACTTGAGGCCAGGACTTCGAGACCAGCCTGGCCAACATGGTGAAACCCTGTCTCTACTAAAAATACAAAAGATTAGCTGGGTGTGGTGGCAGGCACCTGTAATCTCAGCTACTCAGGAGGCTGAGGCAGGAGAATTGCTTGAACCCGGGAGGCAGGGGTTGCAATGAGCCAAGACCGTGCCACTGCACTCCAGCCTGGGCAACAGAGCGAGACCCATCTCAAAAATAAAAAATAAAAAAGTATGAATCGCTGATGCCACGTGACTTTTAGTTTTGTAATCAAGAATCTGAAACAACAGAAAACAGACATTCCTTACATTCTAGTAGAATATCTTGAATAGATTCTTTGTTAAAAGAGGTTCGTGAAGGGAAGTTAGAGCATGTGAGATCAGACGCCCTAGAGTATGACTCTGCTACGTGGCTTTCCTTACTCCTCTCTGTCTTAGATGATTTCCCTGAGTGTACTCCCTGCGGGGACCCACAGTGTCCACCATTCTCCGTGGGATTAGTTACATATCTCTGAGTAACAAATTTGCCCCAAACTCAGCACCTTAAGACAATAAATATTCCTCACTTACCTGGCACCATGGCTAAGGGCCAGGAATCCAGGAGCGGCTTGGCCTTGTGGTCTGGCTCAGGGTTCCTCATGAGGTCTCTGCAAAGTCAAGCTGCTGGCAAGGACTGCAGGATCTGTTTCCAAGTTCACTGGTGTGGCTGTTGGCTGGAGTCTTCAGTTCCTCACCATGTGGGCCCCTTCACAGGACAGCTCATATATGCAAGCTAACTTTCCCCAGCACAAGTGATCCAAGAAAGTGAGAGACTGAGGCAAAAGCCACAGAGTAATCCATAATATGATATCAGAGTGACATACTGTTATTTCTGCCATATTCCATGAGTCACACAGACCAACCCTGGTAGAATGTGGAAGCTGCTACACAAGGGTGTGAGTAGCAGGAGGCCAGGCATGTTGAGACTGGCTCCCACATCCCCTTGGTAGTTAACCATTCTTCTACCCAGGTCACATCTGGACATTTTTAGTCTATTGATAACTATGCTCCAGTTTACGTCTATTTTTCTGTTCCTTCCAGGCTAAACTATTATTAAACTACTGTCTGATGTGGAAGTTCTCCTTTCTCAAAGTACAAACCAAAACATTTACCCTATTACATATAACATGAGGACCTGAAGGCCTTTCATCTGGTGTTTCTCTAAGTAAACCTGAATATTTTGATTGAAGTGCATTTGCTTCTAGAACTCAAGGATCACAGGGCCAGAGATGGCTATACAGCATGTAGCATGTCATACTGGTTTTGAGAAGTTAAAAATACTTATGACGATCTTCAATAGATGATTCTCCAGCGAAATGCTTGCCTTGACCTTTTCTTTCCTCTGGGTCTTTGCTTAGGTGTCTGTATTCTTTCAGAATTAGCTTTCAATCCCTTTCCCCCATGGATACATATCTTTTTACATGGCGTAACTTCAGTGACACCTTCTTCAGGAAGCCTCCCCTGATCTATCATCCATCCCTTCTCTGAGCTGCATTTACATTTTGTCTGTACTACTCTCTTCCCATCACTTACTCTTTAGAGGGTAAAAGGCACCAGCCGCTGCTCATTATAATAGAATTGTATGTCTAGGCTTGTTTCACCAAGGTAAAGGGGTAGTACTGGAAGCCAGTCTGTTTAGTGAGGCATGGTGCAAAACCCGACAGGTGAACAGATTCCCAAACCATTTTTTTTCATATGAATTTTGCAACAGTCATAGAAAAGTTCATCCCTAGGATCCTAGGATAATGCGTTTCCCTTCCTGGAACCAGTAAATGTTTACTTTCCTGCAGTTCCTGACTGTCAGTGAGACAGCGTGATCTTTCAAAGCTGCTTGCTCAGTGGCCTCATGGACTCCATCCATACTTGGCTTTGCGCCAGGCAGAGCTTAGCATGTTCCTGGACGCAATGGGGCTAGTACTGATCCTAGTTTCCACAGCCTGACCCCGGGTTCCTCAGCCTTTACTTGCTCAGTGCTTCTCAGGGACTGAAACCTTGAACCTGTCTGCTTCTGTGTATAGGGTATTCTTATCTCTCTTTTTATTATAAAAACAATGTAGCTGCTTTCAAGCACTTTTTTAAAAAAATAGTGGGAGAAACCAAAACTCCAACAGTTCCATCACCCGACTGCACAAGGGGCAGAGTCTGGGAGTTCTAATCCTGTGTTCTACATGTTTAGCAAATAAGTTCAAGTTCACTAACTTCTTTTGCTTGCCCCGTTAAAACCCTTCCTCTTGTGCTCATGCACCTGTCCAACCACACCCATACACCCTCCTTTTTTTTTTTTTTTTTTTTTTTTTTTGCTTTTATGGACTGTTTCCTGATTCTCTTAGTTTCTGGGACATAAAAGTGAGTGGCACACGATATGTGTTCCCTTCCAATTCTTTCTCCATGTGTAAAGGAAGTTGTCACATAATTGCATCACGGTGTGCATACAGTTTTCTACTCTTCTTTTGGCAGTTAATATAAAACCATTAACAACTTTTCAGTGTTGCTGCAGAATCTTCATAAGTCAGTTTAGGAATTTTGGTTTTTAACAGACCTGGGGTCAGGTCTCATCTCTGTCATTTAGTTGCTGAATTACCTTGGACAACGAATTAACCTCTCTGGGAATCACTTTATCTCTAAAAGGGTGTTGACAATATCTGCCTTGTGCTATTGGGAGTAATAAATGAGGTGCAGGATGCAAAGTTGTAATGATGGCGTACACTAAATGTCCAATCAATTCTAGCTAAAAATAATAACCTTAAATATGTTTATGATGTCCCAGTATTCCATCAAGTGGAAAATAAAAGTTATTTTTGAGATTATAACCACTCTGATACATGAGGAAATGTTTATTATGCACCCACAAACTCTTTAAATTCCAATTTTAGCCACTTGAGTTTGATGCTGACCTATTGTCCCTGAGTGTAGTGACCTCTGTCTCTAGTCACAGTCCTTTCATGTGGGAATGTATTTCAGTTTATTCCAGCTCTGTCCTTTCTTCCTTCATCCTGCATACACATTTCTCTCCAGTAAGGTAGTAAAAAATATTTGCCTGCTGAATTAATGTTCTCATTGAGGCTGTTCATAGGAAGATGCCTAAATTTTTTGTATGACAGTCAACATTGCATGCAGCTTGGAAGTAGAATTTCGGAATGTTTATGTTTCATCCCAATAAATGGTTAAGAACTTAGTGAATGAATGGAAGGCCTTGCAAAGATAAGACGTGAGTTAATGAGGAAGTCATTAACTTCACAGGTTCCATTTGAAGGCTCAGATTATTTCTGAAACCAAAGAAGCAGGAAGAATGAATTCTGCTGATCACTGCAGAGGGAGGGGAAGAGCTTTGCCTAGAAAGCTCTGGGTTTTATTTTTATTACTAAACCTCTGTAAATAAATAAATAGCACTAACTTACATTAAATTATCTTGTCAATATCTGTAAATATGGTACATTCTGGTGATAATTAAACAATGAGCAGTGAAATTTTACTAGGGTTGGGTTCTATTTTGTTTTGAGGAGGGAGGAAGTGTTGCTATTGGAATGACAGGCTGAGTAGAGTTCTTCTACAGAATCCACTTCTGCAAATTTGAGCAGAAATAGAATTGATGAAAGGATATTAGATAGTTCACAAAATAGCTGGTAGGGCCAGAGGATCAGATGACAAATTTGAGCATCCAGGAGCCATGATAACCACCCTTTTTCTAGCAGAAATACCACAGATGCTGGCACTTGGCACTGATCCTCAGGACTGATTCCAGAAGCACTGCCACCCCAAGCCCAAGAACTGAATCCCTACACCAGACCTGCCAAAAGACCAGTTTTCCCAGTTGCCTTTGCCTCCTCCCAAAAACTTTTCCTGTGGAGGATCAGTCAGGGTGGTGGGAAAAAATTGTACAGATAAAGTTATAAGAAATAGACACAAACCTTCTTGGAAGGTTGGGAGGTTTGCATAGGTTCAGTAAAAGATTTGGCTGAAGGCAGCTGAATTCTCTTAAAAGCTTAGGGTGTAGATACATAGGAATTTAGAGGAGTTTATCTAAATAGCTTGTTTACTCATGTGGTCCTAAGACCAACCTTTGATCATCTGCAGGTGCATGACTGCTCTTTATTCAGGAGGTTGGCAATGTTAATTACCCTCTAGTGGTGTTTACTCAAGACCTTTGTCATTTAATCTGTACTAAATAAATGCGAACTTCGCCAGCTTATGGGGCCAAAGCTGTGTACTCAGGCAGCAGAGCCCCTTAGCCACACTGACAGGCAAAATATCTGTGTCAGTGTATGTCTTCCATCCATCACTGGGTCAGGGTCTGCAGGTCAGACCTGGCATCTTCCCAGTATATCATCCCAGTGCTAACACTCCCTTCCTCCTCAAAACAAAACAAAATAAACCCCAACCCTAATACAACTTTCATTGCTCCTTGTTCAATTAATTCGAATCTGTCTTTCAGGGACGCTGATTAGAGTGAGTGAGGTCACATGGCTGTACCCTAATACAAGGGGTTTGGGAATGCAAATTTTCTGGCTCCCACTTTAGGAAGGTGAGACACATTATGAAGGAAATTATCAGTGTAGGATGCATGTTCAAAGACATTGAGTAGTTCAAGTGATGAATGAACATTATAGGGTCAGTCATTTCGAGTGTTCTGTATACACTGACTGTGAATTTCTGTCTCTGAGGAGAAATTTCTGCCATCAAGTACTTCTCGGCATGCTGGTGATGGACTCCACATTCCCCAGATTCCAGGACTGCTCAAACCCTTTGCTGCCACAAAGAAACCTTGCCATTCATGAAACATGTAGTCCCACTCCCTTCCTTTCTCCCTTCTCCAATATACCCAGCATTAGCATAGGGCTATAAAGATGATAAAAATTAGAGAGAGAGAGAGAGTGTGTGTGTGTGTGTGTGTGTGTGTGTGTGTTGCTAAATATCACATATTGTCATGGGGTGGCAGGTTCATTACTTCACCTCTGGTATAAGGTTAGATATAATTGTAACAACAGAAAGAGGAATATATTGTTTTTTAGAATTTTTTTTTTTTTTTGAGATGGAGTCTTGCTCTGTAGCCCAGACTGGAGTGCAGTGGCATGATCTTGGCTTACTGTAACTCTGCCTCCCAGGTTTAAGCAATTCTCCTGCCTCAGCCTCCCGAGTAGCTGGGACTGCAGGTATACCCCACCATGCCAGGCTAATTTTTTTGTTTTTGGTAGGGACAGGGTTTCACCATGTTGGCTAGGCTGGTCTCAAACTCCTGACCTCAAGTGACCTGCCCGCCTCGGCCTCCCAAAGTGTTAGGTTTACAGGCATGAGCTACCACACCCGGCCTGTTTCTTAGAAATTTGATGGCATAAGAGAGAAATAGGATGCATGGGTAAGATAATTAATTATAAAAGGTCTTGGAATGCAAGAAAATCATACATAATTTCAACAATATTGGGCATCCAAACCTAAGGCAGAATGCTAATTACTCACTCTAATTTAAAAAATAATGATTAAAATTGTCAGTGTTTCCAAATAATAACTGCAGAATAGTTAGATGGGAGGAAAATAAACCTATTCTTCAGTGCTGTATTTAGAAACCTTATCAATCTTTGACATTCATAGCTAAGAAGGAGTCAATCTGCTTTGTAAATTTAATTGTAAGCCAAATAATTAGTGTATGGAGAGAATTAATAAAAATATGCCAAGGTAATCACAAACCAGCTTCAAATAACTGATTTAACTAATGATGAGTTTTTCATTGAATCATCTGTATACACTGAAGAGTTTCTCTAATATTATTTAATAGATTTTAAAATAACTTTTAAAATTACAAATGCTGTATGTTTATTACAAAAAATTTAGAAACCTAGATAAGCATAAAAAGAAATTACTCATTACCTCATGTATATTTGTCTGCTCAGGAGGCCATAGCAAAATACCATAGACCAAGTGGCTTAAGCAGCAGGCATTTACTTTGTTACAGTTCTAGAGGCTAGTAGTCCCAGATCAAAGTGCCAGTCAATTCAGTCCTGATGAGGGTTTTCCTCCTGGCTTGTGGGCGGCCACCTTCTTGCTGTGTTCTCACATGGGGGAGTGTAGGGAGAGGGTGGGGAGAGTGTGTGCCCGGAAGCTCTCTGAAGCATTCTTAGAAGCGTTATTTCCATCCTGAAGGCCTCACCCATATGACCTGTTTTAACCTTAATTACCTCCCAAAGTCCCTGTTGTATTGTTGGTTCAGGCTTCAACATATGAATCTGGGGAGGAAACAACATTCAGCCCATATCAAGTTCAGAATATAACCCCTGTTGAGTGTCGTCATTCTGTATTTTGCATAAGGAAGGAAACAAATTTTGTAAAAAATGAAAATACACTGATTTGAAACTCTCTGCTTTTCATCTAACACTATTCTGAGAATATCTTTCCACTTAATTGAGTAATTACATGATTAAATATGTAAAAGTCATTTTAAACGTCTTCTACAATTATTCTGTAATATTAGGGTTAATAACAACATAATAATTGTTAATAATAATATATAGTTAATAACTACATGCTGCTATTAGTTTTCCAATTCACCTCTTGGTGGACATTTACATTTTTCTAATTTGTAATATTTTACAAGTAGTTCTATGAAGAACATTCTTGTCACTATTTCTTTGTTGTATCCCTGTAATTATTCTGAGTAGTGGATTTCTGGGGCAAAGACTATGCATATTTTAAGACTTTCAATAGCATTGCCAAATGTCCCTTGATAAAGTTTATTCCAAATATGTTCCCAAGTAGCAAAATAAGAATGCCTGTTTTTGATGCATTCACCCTTAACTTATGCTAACATAGAGCACTATCATTTAAAAATTTTTTACCAGAGATATTATGCTGTCACTTTGATTTAATATTTAAATGTTCTATACAAATTTTAATCAAACTTTACACTTAGAGGTTCCATCTATCATCAGAAAAGTCTTCCCCACCAAAAAATTAAATAAGATTTCATATATATTTTACTCTAAACTTTTAAAGCCTGGTTGTATACATTTACATTTTTAATTCATCTTGAGTGTATTTTAAACTTTATACTTTTTTCAAGTGATTAGCAAGTTGTCTCTATTTGTTTTGAAATTGAGTTGAATTATGCATAAGATTTTGTTATTTTCCACACAAAAAAGAACTCTAATTAGTAAGATATAAAAATAGGCCTTATGTTAAAGGATCCTTAAATATAAAGTAGTCCTCATGGTATAGACTCTTAGG
Organism: Mandrillus leucophaeus; assembly: GCF_000951045.1. Lineage (NCBI taxonomy): Eukaryota > Metazoa > Chordata > Mammalia > Primates > Cercopithecidae > Mandrillus > Mandrillus leucophaeus. The sequence continues at coordinate 1,139,634 of NW_012106031.1, read as the reverse complement.
ATCATTTTATTGTAAAGATTATGTAGATTGACTCCAGCCAGCTGTTGGTAATTTTATTTTTTCAAAAACATGGTGTGAACATGAACTATGATAACTCCCTGAATAATAATCTTGAAAATTAAACCTTCACATACATGATTTGGCTTCAAAATGAAAGATTGTAGATAAGTTTCTCCATAAGCATAATCTCATTCTAATCTTGAAATCAGCAACATTAAAGACTACAAGCATAATTAATTTTGATATGTCAAATTAATTCTTGCTGTTTCTTGGCATTTTCAACAAGGATATTGATTGCTATCATAATTTTTTAACATAAATAGTTATCCAATAAAATCTGGAAATGCATTTTACAATTTACTTAGAACTTCAAACTGCCACTAGATGGTGTCATTAAGTCTTTGCCAAACTAGATCCAATATAATGTAAAGCAAAAGATCTGAACTTTTTACTCAGCACTTCTATGTAGTTAATGATTAAGTCATCTCTAGACAACCATGACTTTAGCTGAATTAAAATGAAGGTCAAATTTTTATTAAAAATGTGTGCTAGTAGACAATTGCAAGTGGCCTTAATCTTTCTTCTTAAGATGAAAATATAAAAATTAATAATATTGCTATATATACTCACAATAACCAACTGAAAAATAATATACAAAATGACACCATTCATAATGGCTACAAAATGTATAATGTACCCAGGAATAATTCTAACAAAATATTGCAGTGCTCCTTTATACAGAAAATTCTCAAGCGTTATTAAACAGCATTTTGAAAGTCCTAAAAAAATAAGGGGATATACAATGTTCATGGATGGAAAGATTAAACAGTCTCTCCAAATTATCAGAAAGAAATTGATTGAAATGGTGTCTAATACAATTGTATAAATTAACAAATTGATACTCAATTCATACATAATAACACAAGACTTTACATAGTCTGTTCAACTTGAAGAACAAAATGGGAGTAACTTGTCTTACTTGACCAATGAAACAGTACATAAATCCAAGGAAAAAAAAAATCTATGGTGGCATCCCAAAAACTAGAGAAAATATGTAATTGGTTATTCAAGTGGGAAAAAAAATAAATCTAAATAAAATTCTTTACTATACATAAACCAAAACTAAATTCCAAGACAACTAAGAACTTGGATGTTTTAAACCATAGCTTTAAAACTGTAAGAAGAAAATGTAGAAATTTATTGTTTTGTCTCAGGATAAGGAAGAATTTATGAAATAAGACACCAAAAGCACAAAATAAAAAGTGATAAATTTTTCCACATTAGAACTCCTGTGTATCAAAAGATACCACAAATAAGGGGAAAAAAGACAAACCCTGGATTATAAAGAAATTCTTGGAAACTGTAAGTATCAAATTAATGGTAGTTGTTATTTCCAGGGAGCATAGGAAAGAAAACATAGAAAACTTTGTTTCATTTCTTTTACAAAATAAATTTTTAAACAAATAAGCAAAATGTGCAATATGTTGAGATCTGATAAAGTTGAGTAAAAAGCATGCACTTTTTATATATTTAAAAATCTTGAATAGGATTTTACTCCAACATTCAAGTTTTATTTTTAAAGAAATAAAAATGTATTCTGACACAGCAGTTCAGCCAGCTGCCCCTAATAGCTTTACAGTGGGTTTTTTTCTTCTACAGTCACTTTTACAATGCTATCTTATTTTTATATTTAGGGAGAAATTCTTGTCAAAAATAATAAAGTGAGTCCTTTTGAGTTTTTTAAAATGATTCCTTCTAACACCTTCACACAGGGACTAGAATTTTCATTTCGGCTTTTCCATATGAGAAACAGTGATACCTCTAGAGGCATGCAGACTATTAAAATCATGTTTCCAACGTCCTATTAAATCATTGCAAGTTTTTCAAAAGTATGGTTACTATTATCTGTTTGGTTTTCAGAGCCACTTATCTTGCAGCTACCCTGGGCTAGTCACAAAAAATAAATTCTAATTCTACCCTTTGCACAGCAAAGCTGCAGCTCTGCTGACCAGATTTTTTTGTATTATGGTTCTTTCTCTTTCATATCCACTACCTGCCATTTTTATATAACAAATTTAGGGCTCCAATATGCAAATAATTATACTACATTATACACTAAGTATAATAGAAAAAAATCTTAGCCATGGCTCTCCAGGAACTTGACAAGCAACAAGAACTACCTTTCTCAAATGGTTATCAATCTTCACCAAATAAAATTCACTTGTAAGAGATATTTTGCCTTTAGCTTCCCATAAAATTTACTCCAGTTACCTCAAGTCATGGGAGAAAAGTTCTAGGAATTCACTTTTATTTATGAGGAAAAAGAAACTGATGGTTTTTATTCCTTCATATTATCCTCACCTTAAGTCAACTATCCTCTGTGTCACTGTTCCTCAAAAACCATGAAATTTATATGTTTTTTAGTATAATCAAGGGAAAATTTTAAAGCACAAAGGCTAACTCTGTCTCCTATCTTAGAAATTTGTGAGAAAAAGAGGCAAATATAAGAATCACTGAGGGAAAAGATGCTTGTATGAAAGAAAATTTTCTTTTCCTTTTAAAAATTGCTTTGAGGAATTATTCACTTGCTGGAGAAGTATATTGATTTCAGTTGTTTAACTATGGCTGAGGTTTAGGAGAACATGAGATAGATCCTTTCCTGGTTTCTGGTTTACATGATATGTTAAGTTACCATTAATGACTAGTCAAATTTGCCATTTAGACACACTCTAAGAGTTGCCTGTGGAATTATTTATATACAATCTTTTTCTGATTATCGTAGAAAACTTGGAAAACATAGTTTAATGTTTTCACTTAGCACTGCACTGTGAACAGAACATTTTAAGTAGAAGTAAATGTGTAAAAGTTTTCAGATTTAAAAATTGAACCAAATGGAAAAAAATTAAGTAAAATAATACATGCTCCAGTCATGTTTTACTGGAATGGCTAGATATAAGGTAATTAGTCCAAGAAAATATCTACTCAATTTGGTCTTGAAAGTACTTCTTAAAAATCATTTGTCTAAGTAAAATTCTCTTACATTTAAAAGCATTTAATTGTTCTTGATGCAACACATCGTTTATTAAAAATTCACTGAAAGCCAAATTGTTCTTCCTCTTCCTGACCCCTCCAACTCTTTTTGTCAGAGGATTGAGGAAAACAATTATCCAACTATAGAATCATAAGCAAAGATAAGTCAGAAAACAATATATTAAATTCCATTTAAAAGTGCTTTTCTCCCACGTTCCACTAGAACCTTTATTTGTCTTGTACCCTAATCCAGTGGTTGGTTGCAGCATGCATTTCAGAGTTCATTCACTCAAATGCTGATTTGTATCATTTCCACTTCCTGCAAGAGTACAGACAGTTCTTGTTTGTGTCCACAATGCATTCCTGGAAATTATAACATACAGGAATCAGTGGTAACACAGACCGCTCCCCACTGCCACCTGCCAGGACCAGTGTCCTGAGGGTCATAGACCTAAATAATTGCTATAAAAACAAATAAACTGTAGCTATTTCCAGCAAACTTGCCATAAAAACAAAGATGCAACAATGAGATACATCCATAATAATTTTAAACATAAAATTCATAATCCACATCTTATACAGTTGTCAAGAGGCTTACATCTACATTGATTATACAATGGGCAAATGTACTTATAGCACATAAAAGAAATAAAATTCTGCTATAATACATTGACCATAAATGAGTTTAATAAATTCAATCAGTTTAATTTTCTCTTCTCTTTTAGAATTTCAAGGGGTAGGGTAATTGGAGTTTTGTTGGCCCAGAGCTTTTTAAAAAGAATCCCAACGTATCCCCACTTGTTTCTTCTTTTTTTTTTCTTTATAAATTTCCATATACAGTCATTTAAAATAGCTCCACAGGCTGGGTGCGGTGGCTTACACCTGTAATTCCGGCACTTTGGAAGGCCGAGGTGGATGGATCACTTGAGGCCAGGAGTTTGAGACCAGCCTAGCCAACATGTGGACCAGCCTAGCTTCTCCACACACCATGTGGAGAAGGGAAAGGCTATTCCTACTGACTGTACCCAAATTGCAGATTTGTAAGCAATTAATAAAAGATTAATAAATGATAGTTGTTTTAAGCTAACAGGTTTTGGAGTGGTTTGTTTCTTAGCAATAGATAACTGAAAAGGTAAGAAGGGCAAAGAAAAAATAAATTTAATATTTCAAATCTGAAGTAACAAGAAGATAATGCCTTTTTAAAAAAGAAAGTAAAGGCGGGAGAAGATAGAACATTTGATTGAAATAGTGTGGGAAAACCTAGGTGTATAAAGAGTTTTGCTGGAGACCAGCGAAAATTATCATTTGGGTTTAGTCTTGTTTACTTTATTAGCCATGGTATCATATCTACCTCTACAAAAACCTGAAATTCAATTAAATCTAGAGTGAGCTGCAAGTTTATTTGAGAATATACATGGCAGAGAGTTAAAGCTTTTAAAGTAAGAGAATATTAAATCCATTATTAAATAATTTGACTGCATAGTATAATTATCTTCAATATGATATGAATTGTGCAAATAATGTGCAAGATCAACATTGGTCTCCAATTCTTCCAGGAAATAAATCAGCTTAATGTGCATGAAATAGCAACATTCAAAACAACCTTGATTTTCCCTTTGTTTCTAACGGTTTTAAGGAGGTTTCCAGATTTTGTACATTCAGTCAATGCCCTGCAGAGGTTATTCTTATGAGAATATATGATCCCAAAAATGAGTCTCAAGAGAAATAAATGTATATTGCTCTAATCAAGGATGTATCTATTAGATGGTGTTGGCCAGGATTATGCCTATGTATGCCTATCATTTAAATGTAGCCATATGAAAATAGTAGCCCCTTTTTCTCCAAAGATAGGCAAAACACCCAAGTAATTTGTTACTTTAATAAATGTTTAGAGAAAAGCTATTGCATAATAACATGAAAATAAATAGGTAGAACTACAACTTTCATGCTTACTCATAGCTCATACTGCCAAATAGTTTCCAATAAATGACTTGTATCAACCCATTCAGTATGGAAACTTTGCATGTTTCACTCCATCCACTTTGTTAAGGAGGATGATGGCAACTATTTTTTCAAAAGCCTTCAGTAAATAGTCTCTAACGTTGAAATTTGAGTTATTTAATTTTTTTCACGTGTCAAAAAGTTTTGGGGACATAACTCATAGCATCTCTCCAGTGAACCAAAAGTTAATGCATTTTTACAGTACTTAACTTTTCATGGAATGGCTTTCACCTCTTTCTCAATAGGTCAATAAAGAAAACATATTGGAATCCCTTTCATCTGCTATCTCATCAACTGTAAATATGCCTTGTATATACAGTGCCTGGCACACCCCAATAGAATGTGAGGGACGCAAGGAGAGAGTGGGGAGGACTCCTTTAGAAATCTACTGCTGTATCACACTAAGGATTAACCTGAGACTCTTCTGCTCAGTCTCTGTTATTTACAGTTCCTTTTAAAAAATGACATGCAGGGCCAGGCATGGTGCCTTAGGCCTGTAATCCCAGCACTCTGGGAGGCCGAGGCAGGTGGATCACTTATGCCCAGGAGTTTGAGACCAGCCATGGGCAACATGGCAAAACCCCATCTCTACAAAAAATACAAAAAATTTGCCGAGCTTGCTAGTGTGCACCTGTAGTCCCAGCTACTCCAGAAGCTGAGGTGGGAGGATTACTTGAACCTGGGAGGTCAGGGCTGCAGTGAGCCAAGATTGTGCCACTGCCCTCCAGCCTGGGTGACAGAGTGAGATACTGTCAAAAATGAAACAAAAAGAAAGAAGAAAAGAAAAGAAGGAGGGAGGGAGGGAGACAACAGGAAAGAAAAGGAAGAAGAAAAGAAAGAAAAAAATTATGAATATATGCAAATATACACATTTACCTGTAGGGTCTTTAGTTACCATTCTGCTATATTGACTAAACCAACATAGGGTGAGTTTAGCTTTAACTTATAAGGCTTTAAAGGGTTTGGGTTACATGTAATTGAGTCTGTTCTCTGAATATTATCAGAGCAACTAATACCAGGAATGGTTATAATAAGGATCATCATAACTGCTACTTAGTAAGTGACCTCAAGTACCAGATATTTTGCTAAGCTTTTGTGTACATTGTTATTGTACTGAATTTATTACAACAACCCTGCATTGTAGTATCATTATGTCTATCTTGCAGATAAAAAAGTAGAGGTTAAATAATTTCGTAAGGAGTAGATCCAGGATTTCAACTCCAGACTATCAGTCTCCAAAGTTCCTTCTCTTTCCACAACCCTTACAATTATATTCAGAACCACTGTCTTCACTGAAAAGTTATTGAGTAGCCATCACCATAAATGGTGTCTGGTTTGTAGTATGTCAGTTCCCAAATTTATTTAGAGAGACCTACCACCAAGTTTCCTTACAGAAGTCCAAGTAAGTCCTAGAACTTATTTCTTCTTTCTTTATCAAAGTCAATTTGATGGTTTTTAAAATTTATGTAAGACTATTCAAGATACCCCACTTTTAAGACTCTAAAAGTAAATTTTGTATCTCAGAATCTTGGGACAAAATTGATTCATTCATTCTATACTGATTGCATATAAAGCACTTGGCTTGACATTGAGAATATAGCAATAACAATATGAAGCTAGCTTTGATCTTGACAAGCCCACAATGATATCTCTACTTCAAAGACCAATGAAGTAAAATGCAATAATGTTATTGGGATAGGGAGAATGTATTAAAGGGTACAGATGACACCAGTAATTTGCAGACTCCAAATTACTAGGTCTGAAAATTGCTGAATATGTATTAAGCACTAGATTACTTTAGGGCAAACAAAAATACTGATCTCTCCCAGGACAAACACTTAGGCTCCCTCTTTCAAAAATAAATGTCAAAATATGATTCTGTTATGAATTCCCAGGCAGACATTAAAGTTCACTGATGCACTTTAAATTGCATCAAAGGATTAAAAAGGAGAAGAAATGTTAAAGAAGCTTTGGACATGGTTGGGTACTTTTAGATATGGTTAATACATTTTAATTCTGTTTTCAAATCCTCTTGATATTGAATAACAAGGGTGAATTAAGATGTAGTATAGTGACGCATGCTTTACCAGGAGAAGGAGTTTAATCCATGACCTATGACATTGACTTTCTTATCTAATATTTCTTTTTGAAATCTCTCTCTGCTGTGCTGCCACATAACTGTAAATATATCAATCTGTTTATTCTTCCTTCTCTGTGCTTCCATTCATGTATCTCCTTCAAGTTAGGAAAATAGGCTATCCTAGAGTAAAAATATTACTGACAATTCCAAAGTGAAAACAATTCTAATGGGAAATACCTTGGCACTATCGGAGGGGCTGCCAGCGCGCTGTTCCTCATTATCAGTTAGAAACCAGCAGATGTTAAACTGACATATGTTAGGAAATAGCTTTCAGAAACTCATGTTTCAAAATGTATGAAAGAAAAACAGATGATGCCACCTTTTTTGGCTTAAACTAGATAACTAGAAGATCACACCAGATGTGTTAAGATGTTTCTCTTTAAAAATATGTTCTGTTTCCTGAGAAAGAATGCTCAAAAGAAGAAATGAGAGATTTCCTCCTCAAAATGTACTTTGGTCTTCCTTTCATACATTTAAAATGTTTACTGTGATTTAAATATTTGGCAAAAGTCAATGGGCAAAAACACAATGAATTCAGTATTTTTACAGTTGTTATAGATTTTATAAACTGATTAATTACTCAGTTCTCCATGAGAATTGGTCAGTGGAGATCTAAGTAGAATTGAGAGAAAACAAATCACGACAAAGCCTGGAAAATGTAGAACAATTGAATAATATAACTGGAGAATTGAAATGTTAATCTTACTTGTCTGACAGTTTTATTGTAAATGATTCATTCTCACATAGCATCTAAATCCATTTTTTGTTACTATAAAAGAATGCCCAAGGGTGACTGATTTATAAAGGAAAGAGGTTTATTTGGCTCACAGTTCTGCAGACTGTACAAGAAGCATGGCACTGGCATCTGCTTCTGGTGAGGGCTTCAGGCTGCTTCCACTCATAGCAGAAGGGAAAGGGGAGCCAGCTGGGCAGAGATCACATGGCTGGAGAGGAAGCATGAGAGCAGGGAGGTGCTAGGCTCTTTTACCAATCAGTTCTCCAGGGAACTAATAGAGTGAGAACTCACTCACCCCCAAGGAAGGGCACTAACCTGCTCATGCAGGATCCGCCTCCATGACCCAAACACCTCCTACTGGGCGTTGCATCCCAACACCAACACATTGTGGATTAGATTTCAACATGAGATTTGTTGGGTGCAAACATACAAACCATAGTACATAGGTAAAGTATTAACACAAGAAAATATATTTAGAAGTTGCTGTTTTCACTGTACAGATTACAAGTTGACAGGAACACATGTTGTTTTTGCTTGCCCAGTATTCATTCTCTCTCTTCAGTTGATAGCACTTTTGACAAATGCATTCAAGGAACCACCCCTTTTTCACACTCCAAATAGCTTTTCTCTATGACTAGATTGGTCTCTGAGGAAAGCGTGCAATCTGAGACTGGCCAATCAGTGGATTCTAACTTCAGGGGCTATAATGATTGATTCAGTGTTGGGCAAATGATCCAAGTTAGGCTAGTGAGATCTTGGATCTTTTGGTAGGATCACTGAGAAAAACAAAGTAACGCTTCCTGATAACTTTCAGTCTGTGGATCCAACTTATCTGTGAACTTCTAAATTAGTTGAGCTCCAATTCTCTTTGTTTAAACCCAGTTTGAATTGTGTTTCATTCCATTGCAATCAAGAGAGCATGATGATTATATGAGAGGTCTCTTTGGCTGAGGGAATCAGGGAAAGTTTGGTGGAAGATGTAGCCCTGGGCAGGATCTTGAAAAAAGCTAGATAGAAGGTAGCAGGGATGGAAAGAGAGGTGTTGCTGATGGTGCAGCTGCATGAGTCAGGGAATTGACATGAATAGAGACAATGTAATGGTAATGGAGACATAAGCAGAGAGACCAGCCTTCAAAGGCGAGAACCCCACATCCATGGTGAGAAAATTATGGATCAAGCAGCATAGAAACTTCAAGTCTTCCCCATTAATATCTTGGTTGCTCAAGGAGAATTGTGGAAGAATAGATTGTCTGAGAAAGGTCCCCACCAAGGATGGTGACTTCCTAACATTTCTGACACAGTAAAAAAACATACCAGAACACATAAGAATATTTTTTAAATCAGGAGTTCACACAACAGTATTTATCCTTATTTACCTTTACTACTTGTTATGTACTCTGATTTTTTTTATTCATTCTTTCTTTTTTATTTGTTTTTTAATGCTGGTTGGACCCACTACATTAGTTCCATGGCCCACTTTGAAATCAAGTTTGAAAAATACTGACCTAACAGTGTAACAGTGCTGTTGGGAAGCACCAGCAGATGTCACTGTAGGTGACCACACCAGTGTAACAGCTGCAGCCAGTGACCATGGCAACGCTGGCTCCCTGCCAAGAACCACAGCCTCACTTAACTGTGTTTATTTTACTTTTATATATATATATATATATAAATAAATATATGCCATGTAGTTAAAAGGTTCTACATTTCAAAAATATGAAGGGACACAGAGGGAAAACTCTCCTTCCCATTCCTACCTCTTGGTCACCTGGTTTTTTTCTCAAGGGCAAATAATGTTACTAGTTTCTTCTGTTTTCTTCCAAAGATATCTTATGCATGTACAAGTGCACATGCACACACACACACACACACAAAAACACACATTTTTCTCTTCTTTTACAAAAGAAGAGAAAATTATATAGCATATTATAACACTGTTCTGTACCTTTCTTGTCTTTTCTTAGCATATATTAGGGATTATTCTACCAGCACACACAAAAAGAAAGCATTTCCATTCTGTTTATAGTTGCATAATATTCCACTGTACATAGTGCCATTATTCAAACAGGTACCTCCTGACTACACGTTTGGTTTGTTTCCAATCTTTTGCTTGCACAAACAATGCTGCAGGGAATAACTTTGCTGACTCATCATTTTACGCATATGAGCATATTGATCCTAGGATCCTTGGAAATTGAATTCTTGAAACAAAGGGTATCTATATTTTTAATTTTGTTAGATATTACCAAATTGCTGTCTAAAAGCTTTACTAGTTGGCCTAGTTTTACAATTCCATGTTCTTGAAACTACCATTATTAAGTTTCCTGATCTTTGCCAATTAATAGGTAAAAACCACACCTCAGTGTAGTTTTAATTTACATTCTTTTATTATGAATAAGGTTGGGTATCTGTTTCATATACCTAAGAACCAGTGGTATATTTCCTTTTTTTGTTTTGTTTTGAGAGAAAGTTTTAGCACTTGCTGCCCAGGCTAGAGTGCAATGGCACAATCTCCTCTTACTGCAACCTCCGCCTCCTGGGTTCAAGCAATTCTGCTGCCTCAGCTTCCCAAGTAGCTTGGATTACAGCCATGCACCACCACACCTGGCTAATTTTTTGTATTTAATAGAGACGGGGTTTCACCATGCTGGTCAGGCTGGTCTTGAACTCCTGACCTCAGGTGATCCACCCGCCTCAGCCTCCCAAAGTGCTGGGATTACAGGCATGAGCCACTGCGCCCGGCCCCAGTGGTATATTTCTCGCCTACTCTCTTTTCACATCCTTTACATCTACTTTAAAGAGCAGCCATCAGCCATCAGCTGTTAAATAAAGCAAGCACTACCACTTGGCTCAGCTCATCTAAATATCAAGTAATTGTGTATGTATTGAGATCCTTGCTGAGCATTGTGCAAACCACTATGGAGCAGACAAGATATATATTCTAGGAATCATTCATCTGTATGGAGCCAACATAATTATTCAGCTACCTCCTCACCTGACGCACTCTCAAAGTCTAGATTACCACCAATACGAATTGCTAGGGCAGAAAACGTAATTTGTCACCTAAATCCCTGTTAGTAACAAATACTATGCTAGGTGCTGGTGATACAAAGATGAATATGACAGTTTTTAGTGAAAAAATAAGCAAAACAAAGCAACAGAATTGAAGGTATAAGTGCTGAAAACTGTTCATGGTACATCAGTGGATAAAGTTGGAAGTGGTCAATTCTGCTGAGGTGGAAAAGCTTACGAAAGGAGCTATATGGTGGGTAAGCCCAGTGGGCTCTTCCTCAAGGGGGCTCCGTAAGTACACACTCAGTTCACTCCACTATCTTTGCCTGCTTGACTTCCCAAAACATAGCTGGTTTTCTCAACAACTGAGTCTTTTAACTTAGCTCGTTTCTGCAAATTACTTCCCATATTTGCTTTACATTGGTCTTTTCGTTTCCTTTTAATGTATAACCTGTAATCTAGGGTCCTGATCATGTTCTGTAGTCTGGGGTTCTTTCATAATTAACACACTTAAAGAGATAGGTCCCTCAGTGGCTTCTGAGCAGAGGTTAGGCCTGGCTTTGACATCACATAGTGTTGAACCTGCGAAGAATGACTTTGGCTGACCAATAATGTGGTAAGTAGAGTAACCACCACTAGAGAAAGCCTTTCCTATCCCTCCTTTCACCTGAAAGGCAAGGATTAGGTCTTTCTCATACAAAGCCTGCACAATGCAGGCATTCAATAAACATCCCTTAATGTGTGAAAGGATGGTAGGTACAACACTAGGCTGATGGGAAATATAGATCCCAAATGTCTGCTGTTGGTATCGCCTTATTAACTACGAATCTTACCTTACCTGGGAGTTATAACTCTCTAGCCATGAGTTCAGGACCTCAATTATCAATCATTGTGTTTTCTTCTGTTACTCACCTCGCTTTCCTAAATCCCACACTGGTCCTTGCCAATTAGATAAATGATTTTCAGCCTGTCTCCACATTTGCTCAGTAGCTAATGATTGAATTAGAAGGTTTGATAACTTCTGGTGCAGGACTGCCGTTGGTCATTGCCATATCTGGAGTCTCCTAGTGTCTTCTATTCTGGACATCTACGTGTCACGGTACTGTGTGTTGGACTCACCTTCTCACGAGTCTTTTCTTGCTCAATATTCTGGTTTTCAAGACAATACTCTGGTTACTTATTCTAAGGTATTTCTTTCTTTGTAATAATTGAGGTGGCTTTTTGGCTTAGAACTTTTTAAAACAATATCTAAGGAGAAATAAGGCAAAAATAGTGGTAAATGATATTTATTTTTATTAAATCTTTAGGTTTGGCATATGTGTACCCAAGTTTCCCAAGACACCCACACACACACACACACACACACACACACACACACACACTTTTTAATAAACAGCTAGTATTCCTTTTATAGGTATCTTATCGTCAAAGGGATCATAATCTTGGGCCACCAGCTGGAAGGTCCATAACTGATTCTTTAAGCCTTATGACTAAGGACACTTTCACATGTCTTCCAGATCTCTCTTAGCACATAGCCCATCTTCACTCCAATGGTTAAGACATTGACCTAATTTGGTCCCACGACCGGTACTGGCCAGACAATGTTCCATGACTGGTTCTCTTTTGGCTCCTCTGACCATTGGCCTTAGCAATTCCTGAGGTTTATGTCTCAGGATATTGCAAAAAGCTGTATATTCTGCCCCATATTTTGAGATGAGGAAGAGTAGCTTACAGATTGAGAGCTATTGTCTTTGAGTTCTTTTCCTCTTTCATTAAAAATTGTCCCTTACCTTCCCGGTTTACAGTTATGGCTTTGCAACTAAAGGATGAAGCAGAAATTAAACAAAAACCTTTATGTTTTCAGCTTGAAGCTAAGAGCTCAAAATGTGCTTTTCCCCATTTTTCTCATTCATTCTTAGCTTTTGCTGTCAATGTTAATAACAAAATAAAATAAATCTCTTCTGTGGAATTATTTTTTAAAAGCTTCATTTGCTTGTTTGTTTAGCTAATGTATAACTTTGCATCACTTCTAACAGTGGAGTTACTTTTCAGAATTTCACCTGTTACTTATTTGAGACTATAAAGAGTCAAGGAACAAAGCTAGAATTCATAAATATTGTACCAATGCTCAGACCTGCCAGGCCAGCTACCATATATAACCCTTCTGTTGTACCCAGTAGGTCAACCCACAGACCTCAAATGACAGCTATATGGCCCCTTCCAAATGCCCTGCGTGCCAAGGAAAAATTTTGTTATGTTAGATATATAGCCATTGATTCTCTTTTGTACTCAAGATATCTTCGCATTAATAAAGCAAACCAACAGCAAATATTTCAGCCTTCTCTGACTACACTTTAAAGTTCGGAAGGAAGATTTTGTTTTAAAGAAATAATTCTGGTTGAGTTCAAAATAGCCTGAAACTGTAAAATTTGGAGAAAGTTTTGGTTTTTATTTTAAGTTAAAAATGCTTGAAGAGATAGAATTTTAAGTTATGAAAATGCCTCATTTATCTTTGCGACATTTATAGAGTATTTTATTAGATATAATTTCATTTTTATTAATGTAAGTTCTCAACTCCATCAAATGCTAATAAAGTAGAAGTTGTAAGACCATATTTATTATCAGAGACATACAAACCGTTTTTGATAGTAATATTTTCAAAAAGCTAACCTGAAGTCATGATGGGAGACTTTTACTCCGCTTGGCAATACTATGAACTGATAAGATTCTTATATTTCTAGTCCATCTCCATTTTCAATATCCAATCAAAATTTTAAAAATGACGTTAAATCTTGAAGGTAATAATAAACCAGGGTCATTCCAAATTCCATGATTGGATGGTCAATTGCATGTGAGTACATGTTTGTTCAAAATTTCCATCATGTTCAGCAGGAATCAGAGATGAGTAACAACTCTAATTTGGTGCTCCTTTTCCAAGGATAACTGGTACTAGAAAAAGTACTTTCACAGAATCTATACTTAAAACTGTGGCAAAGGCAATGCTTTGTGTTCACCTAATCCTATTTCATGTTCTTTTCCTGAACACAAGAGAAAAGAGTATTTCATAACTTTCCTTATAGTTAGGTCAGAGAATATGCAACTAAATGGCCTGTAAGTAGAAGGAAAGGTGCCTCTGCCACAGTAATTGAGGCCACGTGTTGAGAGTGCAGCACCTCAAGATGGAAGCCACCTGGATCCTGGAGTCACTACATACTAGATAGAATCCTTCTTGCACTGGAAATTTTATGAAAAGGAAAGGTACTTTTGTTGTGTTAAGTCATAGAGATTTCAGGATATCTATCACAGCAGGATAGCGTAGCCTGTCCTAATGCAATCCAGAAACAAATTTTCAATATAAATAATGGAAAAAATTATTTGATTGACACTTCATCTTAAAAGAAAATCAAAATTGTGAAAATGAGTTTATTTTCTCTTTAATTGTATAAATAGGTTATATTGCAATTATAATCATATTTATGCCTAAAATAGAGAATGAATCAAATGTTGGACTTTTAGCAGGTTTTGTTTAAGAACTCTTATATGTCTAATAGCCTTTGAAGGCTACTCTAAAGGTGGAGTATGTCTTCTCAATCTTTGGAATTACTAAATTGAAATGTAATACACATCCATTTAGGATTTCTGTTAGGTAAAAGTATGAAACTTAACGATTAGATATTAGAGAAAATCTTGCATTTAAAAAGGTTTAAAACAGTTCAAGTTCTTAGAAAATCCTTTTAGGAGTTGTATAAAAGTTCATATATAAGAAAATCACATTTTTTATGCTTCTTTGAAAGAATAGGTACAGTACTATTATTTTACTGAACTTCGGAGAGTTCATAAAAATTCCCAGTTCTGGTTTTTTATTAAATAATAAAAATACATTGGAATTTATTTCATACTATTCAGGTAAAATTGGTAAAAAAAAAAAAAAAAAACTCTTGTTTAGCTATAAATAAACCCAGAAAGGAGTGTCAGATAGGTTGGATGTCCTCCCAAGACTTCTAGAGACCAAGCTTTTCCCACAAGGGGGCTTTAATACAGAAAGAGATAGAGATGGCAGCAAATGGGATAGAAATATTTTAGTTTTAAGACACAAAACTTACTATATGTAACCAATACATTTTAAAAAGTGTTTCAATAATAAGATTTATAATAATAGAGTATATCACATGTAAAACAAGAAAAAAAAAATCCTTGGTTTACCTGTTCGGATCTTTTGGAAACTAACACTTCAACAAATATTCCTTTGAAATCAGAATTCTATCATTTTCATTTTTCATTTTCATTACTTCATTTCCCCAAATGGAAAACTGTCTTTTTAACATTCTTACTTTATTAGATAAAGTACATGATGGACATAAAGATTTTATCCCTCCTAAGGTACATGTAAATCTTGTATTTCTGTTGCACTTCACCTACTTTAAAAAAAAAAAAAAAAAGTAAAGTAAGAAAAGATTGCAGAAGCTTTGTAGCATTGAGAAAATGCATTATAGCATTTCAGAATATTTTGTTTGCTTGACTGAGAGCCAGAAATGATTAAACACTAAAATACAAATAAAATGTTTCTCAATCCAAATGGATTGGAAAAGATCTTCTGTTTTCCAATACAGTATAATTAACAAATGCAATAATGATTTTTGCCAAGGATTTATTACATGAATTTCATTGAAATGTTGATTTAGATCATTTGACCCATTAAACCCCAATTTTAATTTTATATAAAAATTTTAGAAGTTTGTATATCTTGCTAATTTGATATGAATATTAGAGTATTATAGTTAGTCTAAATTTTTCCATTTCATTTATTTATTTTTTAAAAATATTTAGAGATGGATTCTCGCTATGTTTGTCCAGGCTGGTCTTGAACTACTAGTCTCAAGTGACTCCCCCTATCTCAGCCTCCTAAAGTGCTAGATTACAGGTGTGAGTCTAAATAATTTTGATTTAGTGTATTCAATATGTAATTCATTCACATAGTTCGAAACTCAGAAACTTTAGAAGGTATGCAAAATATAAAAGTCTACCTTCTGTACATGATCCTCAGCTGCTCAGGGCCACTCACCTCTATAAGTAACCACTGTTAGATTCTTATGAATCATTCTGGTGTTATTCTGTATGCAAATGAGCAGACACAAGTACAGACCAATGATGCATTCCATTTCTCAGTTTGCTTGTCTTCTCTGTAGCAGTGACTGGCGCTTTCCATGCTCTGCATGTAGAAACAGTTACCCCTTGGCCTTTCTCCTGGCTTTCTCCTCCCTCTCTAGAACTCTTCTCCCTTCTCCCTGGCAGGCGCAGTTTCCTCTGTGTCCTGTACAAACCAGTTTTTCTGTTTTCCCATGACATATTCTTCCTGAGTGATCTCATCTATTCCCATCAGGCATAAATAAAGGTATTAGCATCGAAGCCATTTGTGGATGAAGAAAGTCTTTTCAGAAAAGATGAGTCTGCAGAATAAGGACGAGATTGTTAGAAAAGAGCAACAGTAAGGGGATTTCTCAATGGAGGAAACAGCATATAGAAAAGCCAAATGGATAAAAGAGGGGCAAGACCACAAACAGAGTTACCAGCTCAATGTCTAACCCAAGAAAAAATTTGTTGCAAATATTGAACCAAACAATGAATAATGTTCAAGGAATATTTTTTACCAAAAGTAATTATTTTGCTAAGTCACCCATACAAATTATGGAAACTGAATGAAATGAAACTAACTTAAAAGAACTGAGTCTGCCTGCAAAGCAAAATGGGAATAAAATTGTAAATGAACACATGCTCTACGAGGAAGCTAGTTTCTCTGCCTCCTGGTCATTGCCAGCATACTACTCTGCTTAGGTCACCTCTATGTGTGGATAGGTCATCCAGACAGCTTTGCAGATTGGCAATTTATGAACCTGTCTCAAGATCTATAAAACATATTGCAACAGAACTTCAAAGCACACTTTGCCACATGGGTGGGACTCCTTTGTTTCCATTTTTTCTGCTTTTTAAGTCTATAAACCATAATAAGGGCACATCAAAACCCCGTTGCTTTCTAATGTAACACAACAATGACATATTAAGTAGTATGAAAGCATTAGCTTTCTTTTTGAATACTGTTTTTAAAATAAGCATTTTCTTTTTCTTAGACTTGTCCCTCTCCGCTGAGAGAATAGTCTTCCAAAGTTACAAATTCTTGTCCGAAAGCCAGAAGGAAAAGAAGCCATTCTGAACGTACTTTAGCTGAAGAACATTCCTGGCCCTGTGAGGACAGTGTTCTGACTATCTAGATCACAGGATTTTTGCCTTTAGTGGAATAGTTTTTGTTGATAAACCTTTATAATCTAAGTTGATTGTTTCCATGCCTGTAGGATCCCGTAGCTATATCTACAAAGGACTAGGAAGGAACCTGAGGAACTGATTCCTACTGCAGAAACAGACTGTGGTCATAGTCCTATCTCTTCATTTCCCTGGATTCCATGGTCTTCAACTGTGCTAACATCACAGAAATGGTAAGAGAATCAGATAAAATAAAATTACTTTTAAATCATAGATGCTATCATACAGTTGTAGGAATCTTCTAAACTTGGACCTACCTCTTGTTTGGGGTGATACACTACTTATATTTCTTTTTATTGCAATGAGATGGAAATAGCAGAATACCAACAGATAGAGCATTTCATATTCCCTTAATTCTCTATGTGGTGCAATGATAAACAATAGCTAGATTGTCTCCAGTTCTCTGCCTAAAGGTGGAACTCTTCATCCATCTGTCCTGAGCTTCCGGTACCAAGGTCTCTTAGCTGGCAGTTGGGGAATAGATGACAAAAGCTTTTTTCCAAAGTTTTAAATTCAAGTCTCTGTGGGGAACCCCCACATTAAAAAGGGTACGTACTGACTCTTTATCCTTTCCCCAGGGCAGAACTATGACCTCAATGAGAAATACAATTATAGAGTCTTTGCAGGAGATTTATAGATATTACCCACATACTCTCACTATAAATATGTAGCCTCTCTTTCAGAAAAGGGCACAGTGACCATGGCATACTTTGCTGAAGAACAATGGTCTTGACCTAATGATCTTCAATGAGAAGAAAAAATCATGATATGGAAATGTCAGAGGTCTCAAGCCAATTTGGAAATTTTCAGGAAAGTGTTCTCATAACAAGAAGTAGTGTGGTATGATTAGAAAAGAGTTGCCCTAAAGTGAGGTCTGAATTCTAGTCTGGTTACCCTGCTTTGTGATGTGTAACCTTCATAAGTTACACTTGCAGCGTCTGTTTCCTTACCACTGATGCATGCCTACAGTCTCTAAGCCTGCTTACAAGGCCAATACACTATGGTTTTTCTAATCACAGCTGTCTTTAATATTTGAATCCTGATGTAACTTATTGGAGGGGAGAAGAAAATGAAGTTTGAGTCTCTCAGTCTTTTTCAGTGAGTTTTTAAAAACTAAACTTTTTAATCAGAGAGGCAAAATCTTAGTGGGGCTAATAAAGGCCTGACAATGACTTTCTTCTTTTCATTTAAATGTGTAAGGCTGCTATCTACATATGGGCTAATTTTGTCCACCACTGAACCAGAACAGATCCAGTGAACTATGCCTGAATGTCTATCTCAGTGAGACTGCAAGGGGCACTGATGAATCAGAGTTAAGATGAGAGGAGATGAGGTCTCTATATCAAATGGATGATCTGTTTACATCTAAAAGCCACTGTGTCTATGCATAGGTCATGTTTTTGAAAGGGAAAATATTCTCTGGCTACTTTAAATGCTATGAAGCAACTCTGGGGTTTCTATTCAACAGAACAAAAAGCAAGAACCAAGAGTTTTAAGTACAGTTCAGACTTCAAATACCTGAGCATCAGCATGTTAATAAATATAGGCTAAAGTCACAGCTTCCCCGACATCACTGTCTCTCAGTTTACATACAATGTTAAAAAAAAAAAAAAAAGAATTTGATACAGCATCAAAGGTTTCTCAACATATTATTTTAAGATAATGAGATAAGGAGTTAAGTACAGGGAAGTCATCTCACAGAAAGGTCGAATTTAGCAACAACGACAAAAAAATAAGTCTTGATTTTCTGTAGACAAAGTTGATCTTAGTTAATTCAGATAAACAAAAAATAGAAATAATAAAAATCACCTGCAAGTCCAGCAATCTGTTAATATTTCCATGTGTTTCCTTATATTCTTTTCTCATGAATATATGTCTGTTTTTTAACAAAAAATGAGACCATAGTGCACATACTAATTTTTAACCTTCTTTTCTCACAAACACTATCTATTGAACATCTTTACATGTCCCTAAAATTTTCTTGTGTAGTCAGCTTTGTACTGCTACTCTGAGGAGACCTAATGCTTCCTCTGAGATGCTTGAGGGGTTTCAGGATTTGGAGAATGGCTGAGTGGACAGAGTTCCATTTCTCCACCTCCACCCCAATCTCCACCTTCATCAGCAGAGCCTTTAAATATATATATATGCTTTAGCTATATTTTTTACTTATTTGTTTAAAGGATCTGGTGCTAGCCGGGTGCAGCAACTCACACCTGTAATCCCAGCACTTTGGGAGGGCAAGGCAGGTGGATTACTTGAAGTCAGGAGTTTGAGACTAGCCTGGCCAACATAGTGAAACCCCATCTCTACTAAAAATATATATATACAAAAATTAGCTGAGTGTTGTGATGGGTGCCTGTAATCCCAGCTACTAGGGAGGCTGAGGCAGGAGAACTGCTTTAACCTGGGAGGCGGAGGTTGCAGTGAGCCAAGATCTTGCCACTGCACTCCAGCCTGGGCGACAGAGTGAGACCCAGTCTCAGAAAAAAAGAAAAAAAAAGTGGGGGTCTGGTGCTAAAGAGAAAAATTGATAATCACTACTCTTTATCACATTTTTAACATCTGTCGTTTGGGGCACACATATATGTTTCACATTCTGATGAATAGATCCCCTTTGGCGTAATAGATAGATGCAGATTTCCTGGGTTTGAATCCCAATTCTGTCACTGACCAGCTGTGTGATTATGTTGTTTTAAAATACAATTATAAATTCTTCAACACTCCTCTCATCAAACTTTGGAGTCTAATTCTCTTCCCCTGGAATATCGACCAGCCTTATCAACTCAGTTCTTTTTTGTGTTGGTTTGGTTTTTGTTTTTCGAGACAGTCTTATTCTGTCGCCCAGGCTGGAGTGCAGTGGCACGATCTCAGCTCACTGCAACCTCTGCTTCACAGGTTCAAGCAATTCTCATGCCTCAACCTCCCAAATAGCTGGGATCACAGGTGCCCGCCACCACGTGTGGCTAATTTTTATATTTTCAGTAGAGACGGGGTTTCACCATGTTGGCCAGACTGGTCTCAAACTCTTGACCTCAGGTGATCTGCCTGCCTCAGCCTCCCAAAGTGCTGGGATTACAGGAATGAGCCACCGTGCTGGGCCTGAGTCACTTCTAAGGAAGAGACTGCAGCAGAAGTGGCTTGGCATGGCTTCTAAAGCTAGATCATGACAGGCTTCATGGCAGAAGTAGAGAGTATTTGCTTCTCTTTGCCGTACTTTCCTTATCTGTAAGATGAGAAAAATAATAGTATCAATTTCATAGAATTATTTTTATAATTTAATAGTTAATATCCATGAAAGTCTTATCACATGTGGCTTGTAAGCAATATAAAATTGCAATCTACTATTTATTAAGTTGATTTTTTACTTTTTAGAAATTTCTGCCTGTATTTGGTATATATTCACATGTGGTTAAAGCTCTGCAGGTAACTATGACTACTTTCTTAGAAATTTGTAAACATAGAGTTGCTGGATCAGGATGTATGCATTCATTCAGAAAACATTCATGTTGAACTCAATTCTCACTTTGGAGTGAGAAACTCTGTTCTATAAAAGGCACATGGCATCAATTATCCTGATTTTGTGGGTGGATATTCCCATCACTTCTAAATCAGCTTTCATATTTTTATTAAAAAACTGGAAATAAAAAAGCAAAACATACTTGAGTTAGCAAGAAATCTTATAAACTTCTATGTCTTTTGCTACAGAACTAACAAGACGGAGTTTTCCGTTATTTTGCATAAAGTACCTAATTATGGGCCTGGGAATGGATGTGAATGCAACATAAAAAGATATTATAATGGCTGGGTGGCTTACGCCTGTAATCCCAGCACTTTGGGAGGTTGAGGCAGGCAGATCATGTAAGGCCAGGAGTTCAAAACCAGCCTGCCCAACATGGCGAAACCCTGTCTCTACTAAAAATACAAAAATTAGCCGGGTGTGGTTGTGCACACCTGTATATTCCAGCTACTCAA
>NW_012106031.1:1116425-1118358 GCF_000951045.1 Mandrillus leucophaeus | reverse complement strand
TTCATATTAGCTTCAGGCAAGGCTGGATCCAGTATTCATCAAATTTCACTCTGTCTCTAACTCTTGATCTCTTAGCCATGCTTTCTTCTATGTAAATTAAAAACCTATATAAGTCAGAGTGCCTTGAATTGCAACGACAGGTAACTCAACCCAAAATAACTTAAGAAAAACAAATTATCAACTTACATATCTATTCATATTAGCTTCAGGCAAGGCTGGATCCAGTATTCATCAAATTTCACTCTGTCTCTAACTCTTGATCTCTTAGCCATGCTTTCTTCTATGTAACTTTGTTTCCAAATGGCCTATCTTCAGGCCAGAGCCCCTGAAATTCCCAGGTTTATGTCTTCCAGTTTTATAACAGTATAGTCAAAGTTCTTATTTGTAACTGCTCACTCTGACCCTGAGGATTAAACAGAAAAGGAGTTCATTAAAAGATTACTTTGCAGGCTACAGAATTGTTGTAAAGGCCAGAGAACCTTGTCTGCAGCCAAACTTCCAAGATGCACAATTTAAAGAAACTACAGCCAGGGTACATCGGCTGCCGCTGCCACCAACACTGAGGGCTTCCTTTGCACTGGTGGCAAGCGTTCAAATGCTGCTGGCATCAAGGCCATTCCAGGCCGAGGAACTCAATCATACAATCACTGCCACCCCCAAAGCCATACATCTCAGTTGCTATCCTCACTAAATGGTGCCCCAAGAGCTTCCTTCTTTAAGGTGTTGAATTCTCAATCTAACTTTCCTATATCTGAGTGACTGGTGGAGTCATCTAACTCACAGACCTGTTTCCTACAGTGAAAAGGATGGGGATAGTGGCAAGTTTTCTGTGTTCTACCTTGGTGAGACAAGCCTCATGAGGAGAAAATTCTCTGAAACTTAAGAGTTTTGTTCAAAGTTGCTGGGCCAGAAAGCATGAGGAATGTCTGGAAGAATAGCTTCGGGAGAGAGAGAGTCTTTTAATGTGTTCTGCCAAAACTCTTGGATCTAATTTTCATGGTTCTGGCCAAGGTCATGTATTATAGCTTAGCAATCACTCTCCTGATTTGGGAACCCCTGATTTGTCATATGCCCACTCCTAGAGCCTGGTGTTGCAGCCAGTTCCATTTGAACTAATAAGAGAGCTGACAGTCAAGGAAGAATACACACCGACAGCAGAATCACCCAGTGTCCCCCACAAAACCCCCCCTGGTCTTTACAGGGCTCCACCAAACCCCTGAGCCTGTCGTCTTTACCTGCTCCTCCCTGCTGTTCACTGAACTACAATTCATGACTAATTCAGTCTGCAGACCCCTGGCCACGCTCCTGCAGAGACAGAACAGCAGCGTTATGCAAATCGTACCTATTCTGCCACCTGGGTTCTGGCACCAAAAGACATGGAGGTAGGAAGAGAGAAGAGAATTCCTTTGGAGGAACTACTCTGGGGGCAAACGAGAACTGAAGGGGCAAAAAAGAGAAAGAATGAAAAGTTTGTTTCTTAAAGGCAGAGATTTTGCTTTCCCTTCCATAAGTAGCAAAGGTTTAGACTATCTACTTTCTTGTTCTGCCCTAGATTTACCCCCGTATTTAGGACCCTTCGCAAAAGAGGAAGAAAGAAAAACAGAAAGAGGTGAAAGAACAGAATGTTGATGGCTCTACTGAGAGCCATTTCTGAGAAGGATGTGGCACCGCCTCACACTGCTTCATATGCCTGTAGGTGTGTATATATATGTATAATATAATATATATACATATCATGATGTTCAATCTTATTTCTTCTTGCACACTAAAATGTAAGTGAGATAGCAAGTGATAGCAGGTGAACTGTTTTTAAGCTCATATTATAATAAACATTTAAAAAATTGCACATCGAAAAACCCAGCTAAAAATATGAGAAAGAAAAAAACACAATCAGCATTATTTACATATTAGAATACTTCTAACATATACCAAC
>NW_012106031.1:1105611-1115193 GCF_000951045.1 Mandrillus leucophaeus | reverse complement strand
AAAAAAAAAAAAAAATGCACATTGGAAACTGGCACTGAAGTGGCACTCAGATAAAAATCTTGAGAATAAAGAAGAAGCAGAGAGAAAATGCAAACAAGTAGCTGAGGTATATGAAGTGCTGTCAGATGCTAAAAAACTGGACATCTATGAAAAATAGGCAAAGAAGGTTTAAATGGTGGAGGAGAAGGTGGAAGTCATTTTGACAGTACGTTTGAGTTTGGCTTCACATGCCAACGCTAATGATGTCTTCAGGGAATTTTTTGGTGGAAGGGACTCATTTTCATCTTCTTTGACAACCCATTTGAGGACTTTTTTGGGAATCCAAGGGGTCCCTAAGGAAGCAAAAGCCAAAGAGTGGGGACATTTTTCTCTGCTTTCAGTGGATTTCCATCTTTTGAAAGTTGATTTTCTTCTTTTGGTACAGGATTTACTTCATTCGAGTCAGCAGGTCAAGGGGCCTCAATTTATTCTGTTTCACGTCATTTGGTCGTAATGGTATGGACAACTTCAAACCTATATCAACTTCTACTAAAATAGTTAATGGCAGAAAGATCACTATGAAGAGAATTGTCAAGAACGGTCAAGAAGGAGTGGAAGCTGAAAAAAGATGGCCAGTTAATGTCCTCACGAAAGATAGTAAGGAACAACTGCTGTGCTTGAATAACAAGTAATTCAATGCTCTCATTTAATGTTAAACTATAACAAGCACTATTTGAGGATTAACAGAAACAATTTTTGAAGATTTCAAATGAACTCAGCTTTCAGTTTAATTGCACCTAAAGTACTTATAAACAGCTATCAGAGCCCCTATTTGTCGTAGACTTTTGAATTTATTGTTTGGACCACATACTAGGTTGGTGCAAAAGTAATTGCAGCTTTTGCCATTACTTGTAATAATAGGACCATTTATTCGGTCTTTAAAATTGCTGTGAATCTCTGCACACGCTTTGCTTTAAAAACAAATACTCAAAAGTGAGCCATGATCTTTAGTAGTGGTTGGACAAGACTGTACACTAACACCAGCATGGATCTGTTTTTCCATTGTGTCTGAAACCTGAGCCAAGTAATGTCAGCCTGCTGTGAAGTTAACATCGCTAGGAGAAATCTTCTACAAAAATAATTTCAAATTTTTTCAGTATTTAGTAGTGAAAAATACTAATGCATTAGTGGTAATATATTTCTGGTTTAATATAAATTAAGGACGTTTTCCAGTTGTGCATGAATGTTGGCAAATTAGTAAGTTCTGACAATTGTTTAATTATGTAATGTTAAGCTTAGGTTTAAAAAAATAAGGCTGGTAAATTGGGTCTTTGTCATTTTCTTAAAAAAAAGAAATGTAAATATGTTTGGTACACTGAAAAAAAAACATGACAGTGAGTTGATGACATTTCATACATTTAAACTTCACCTAATTAAAAAATAATTGAGATTCATCACTACCTCTTACATGGGAAGTTCAAGGAAAGAAAAATAATGTGCAGACACCAGCATATGAACAGTTCTTAGTTGATAATATAATTTCTTTGGTATTGTTAATATTATGTTTGTATCTTTCACTCCAATATAGGCTGTAGTCTTCCCAAAAAAGTTTTAGAACATTATTTGTGCATTCTAAAAGCAAATTTATCCTTATCTGATGCTGATCACTATAATTATTAAGATTAAAATTGATCAAACGTTAAAAATTAATTAAGTCACAGAAAACACAATGAGTGATCCTCAAGTATTGCTCCCCATCTAGGCTAAGAACAACTTTCTCCTTTGATTATTTTATAGATACGTCTTTTATAGTTAATTTAATTTGGCATCTCAACATTTTTTCCTGTCTATTACATTTTATAATATAAAGAAAAATTTCTGAGGCTATCATCTATCCGTTTCTTACAAGTTTTTCTCCATATAGCAACAAATTGAAAATGTTGTGCTTGTGAGAAGCTAGATGTGGTGTGTACCGAGAATTGTATATACCAGTGGCCCTCAAGAACTCAAAAATGATGGCGATAGAGTTCTTTATTAGACTTCAACTGCAAAATGAGCACAATTACTAGATATTTTGTGTCCACAATTCCTACAAAAATATCTAGTAATTGTGGACACAATCTCCTACAAAAGGGACAACTTCCTAAATCTTCAGAATCACAATATAAAGGTGATACCTGTCAGGCATATACCTGTCATATCAGCCAAAGAAATCCAGAAAGGAAAAGTCATGGAAAACAGTTTGGTACCCTTCCCAGCACACACAAACGAGAGATGTAGAGAAAAATGTCAGCACCATCCATTTCAGTGGATTCTTGAGTAAAGGGAATCTTGGGTATCATATTTTGAGTACCCTGATCCCTATAGCAAGACCATGTCCATAAATCAAATGTTTGTTACTATCAAGGCTGATAGTAACAAACATTTGATTTATCTAATGCCTGTTGTTAAGATTTCTACATCTACCACATTACCTTCTAATCACATGTATCTTAAAGGCGAGAACAGGCTCTTCGCTGCAATTATGAGTTTTCTTATTCCCATGATATTTTTCATTTTAAGTTAATAAATTCACATTCCAATGTTTCCTGCAGTCTCCTGGGTAGTTCAGGTTTAATCAGTGACACAGGACTCCTAGAAATTGACAATTGTTAGCAGACTCTGCCTAAGCCCACTTATAAATGCTTGTCTGTTTGGGGATTTATATACTGAGATCAGAAACTAAGCAACCAGGGCTACAATATTAGAAACCAGAAAAGATCTGTAAACAAAGTGAGCATCTACCGTTTAGTAAGAGTAAAGTAATCAGGAAATGGCTGGTATCACAAGCTGGATTTCACCATCCACCACTGTACAGAGGACCCAATCATCTAAAACCTACACATGAACATCTTCTCAGAGCCGGGGACAGAGGTGAATGTGGCCCAAATAGACTCTGATGTAAGATATTCTTCCCCACACACTTCCAATTTTATGATGAACAAGTAGTGTGTGTCAGACAGAGGGACTCTCTTAATGGTTTTTCTTGATGATTAGCTAAGAAATCAAACTAATAGCAGCCCAAACATGTCACTGCGGTAGCTGATATGATAGATATTGACCATGCAAGTAGGAAAGAGGGATCAGAGTCAGGAGAATTTTCAATCTAACTACATAGCATATATCTTGGGCCTGAGCCAGTAAAGAACTTGTATGTCCTAATTCACATATAAATTCTTCTACCAGCATGGCTGTTTCCACTGTGCCTACCATACTGACTATTAACCTCTTTTCAATCTTCCAGACCTACAAGGGGACTATGTGTCAATTTCTGGATAAACTATGGACTTAGTTAATAATGATGTGTCAATATTGGCTCATTAACTGTAAGCTATGTACCATACTAATGTAATAGATGCATGAATAGAAATTTTCTCAAGTGTAGGTTTTGCCACAGCCAGATAACAAGTTACTAGCCAACAATAACTGAGTGATTAGTATGTGTCAAATGGTTATGATTGATAGTTTTATTTAATTTTTTAGAGACAGAGTCTCACTCTGTCACCCAGGCTGGAGCACATGGCTCACTGTAGCCTCAGCCTCCTGGCCCCAAGTGATCCTCCCACCTCAGACTCCGAAAGTGGTAGGATTACAGGCATGAGCCACTGTGTCTGGTGCAACTGATAGTTCTAGCTAGAACCAGAGGGATAAAGTGGGGTGAAAGAGCACCTTTTCAACAAAAGAGGGTGCTGTTTCCAAAATAGAAAAGGTTTTGCAAAGACAAAATAAATGTTTTAATTTGCATTTCTCTAATTGTGAGTGAAATTGAACATCTTTTCAGATATTTAAGGGCAATTTTTATATCCTCTTTGTGAGTTGTCTATTTCTGTCTTTTTCACATTTTTCTAACGATTAGTTATCCTCTTCCCCCTATTTTTAATTTTATTTAATTTTCAAAATAGAATTAGAAATAGATGTTTTAGAACAATTTTAGGTTTGTGGAAATCTTGAGAAGATGGTACAGAGAGTTACCATATACCCTACATCTAGTTTTCCCTTTTATTAACATTTTACATTAGTATGGCACATAGCTTACAATTAAGGAGCCAATATTGATACATTATTATTAATATGATATATTAATGTTATAAAGTCCATAGTTTATCCCAATTTCCTTAGTTTTTACCTATTTTTTTTTTCTGTTCTAGGGTCACATCTAGGATACAATATAGCACTTAGGTGTGTATCTACTTAAGCCCCTCTTGGCTGTGCAGTTTCTCAGACTTTGCTTCTTTTTGATTATCTTGACAGTTCAGAGGAACTGGTCAGGTATTTTGTAGGATGCTGCACTCTTAGAATTTGTCTGTTGTTTTTCTTATTATAAGACTGAGGTTATTGGTTCTGTTGGGGAAGACCTCACAGGTAGAGTGCCACTCTCATCACATCATAGGGTACACTCTACCAAGAAGTGATTTATGAATATTGATGTTGACCTCAATAACCTGGCTTAGGTAATGTTTGTCAGTAGAGAACTACTGTAAAATTTCTTCTTCCCACTTCTTTTATACTGTACTCTTTGAAATGAGGTCACTATGCACAGCCCACACTTTCAGGGTGGGGAATTATGTTCCATCTCCTTAAGGGTGAAGTAGCTACGTAAATTGTTTGAAATTCTTCTGCACAGGAGATTTGTTCCTTCTCATCCATTTATTACTTTATTCAATCATTTATATCTGTATTGACTCATGAATATGTATTTTGTACTAGACTATACTCCAAATCCAATACTCTTTTATTTATTTTGTTGCTCAAATTGATTCAGCTTCAGCCAGTAAGAACTCTCTCAAGTTGGCTCCTATGCACTTTTGACACACCCTCGTCAATATGTTTTTCAGATTTTTTGCTTGGGGGGTGTGTGTGTGTATGTGTGTGTGTGTGTGTGTGTGTGTGTGTGTAGCATTTCCTTACTTTCTGGTATTACAAGACAAGATGCTCCTGATTCATCTTGTATAGTGCTTGCCCAAGTGGTAGAGTCGGCTGTTTCTCCAAGGAGCCCTGGTTTCTTTCATTGGAGAATGGTATTAGAAACCATGATCTGGGTATTAAGTGTGCTTTTTAATACTGGTGTGTTTTCTCTTCTATTTTACATAAAGAGTTATTTTTATATTTGAGAGATAAGTCCTTTATCTCTGCTATATGTT
Organism: Mandrillus leucophaeus; assembly: GCF_000951045.1. NCBI lineage: Eukaryota > Metazoa > Chordata > Mammalia > Primates > Cercopithecidae > Mandrillus > Mandrillus leucophaeus. The sequence goes on along the minus strand of NW_012106031.1, from coordinate 1,110,034 downwards.
TTATCTAGAGTGTCAGTTGTCTTTTAAAGTTATTTGTGATGTTTCTGATATGTAAACATTTTATATTCACATAATAAAATATATCAATATTTCCTGTTACTGCATTTTGACTCACAGAAACCTTTTGTAAATACTGATGCTAAAAAGTAATTCACACATATTTTCTTCCAGTATTTGTATAGTTTCATTTCTTATGTATAAATCCGTATGAGTTTTTTAATCAACTTTTCATTTTCTTCAAAAATAAAAAGCCAATTAGAATTATGACTGGGATGAAACTGAAGATATAGATCACCTGGGGAAGGTTATCATCTTAACAATATTGGGGCTTACACTCTGTAAACATAATTAGAGTTCTCCATTTATTTAGGTCTTTTTAAGTTCCCTTTGCAATGTTCTATAGTTTTCAATGTACAAGTCTTACATGGCTTTCATTAACTTTATTTCACAATATTTTAAATTCTATTGTAAATGGAGTTTAAAAATTTTTTGTTCATTGCCTATTGTTTGCTATTATATATAAATCCAATTTACAAATATTGATTTTGTATTCTGCAAATCTTAAATTCCTGTAATAATTCTAGTACCTTGTTTGTTAACGCCTAAGGATTTTTTACATATACAATCAGGTCATCTGCAAATGAGGACAGTTTAACTTCTTCCATTTCAATTTCTACAGTTTTTAACCCTGTTTTTATTTTTGTATTATATCAGCTAGGCTCTTCAGTGCAATGTTAAAGTAGTAAGAATGGACATAACTTAGTTTGTTCCTAATCATAGATACAAAGAATTGGCCTGTTTTCCACTGATAACAATGTTAACTGTAGGGTTTTTCAATAAGTGACCTTAGTTAATGGGAGGAAAGCCTCTTCTATTCTCAGTTTTCTGCAAGTTTTTAATCATAAAATAGTCTTGAATTTTAAAAAATGTTTTGGTGTCTGTTGAGATGATCATGTGGCTTTTTCTTTTATTTTAATAACACAGTGAATTACATTGATTGATTTTCAGATGTTTAACCAGCCGTGCATTTTCCAAATAAACCTACTTGGTCATAATGCATTGTTCTTTTTATATGTTGTTAGATTTGATTTGATAATATTTTGCTGAGGACGTTTATTTCTGTTTATAAGATATTTTTCTTAATAGTTCTATTCTTTGTCTGGTTTTGGCATCAAAGTAATTTTGGCTTCATAAAACGGGTTGATAATTGTTCCTTCCTCTTCTCCTTTCAAAAAGAATTTGTGTGGAATTGGGATGAATTCTTCCCTAACTGTTTGATACAATTTACCAGTGAATAATCTGACATGAAGTTTTCTTTGGGGTAAAGTTTTAAATTATGAATTCAATTTATTTCACTGATATAGAGCTGTTTAAGTTTTCTATTCCTTTTTGGGAAAGTTTTATATTTTAAGTAATTTGAATTTAATGACAGTGCTTCTTTTAAGATGTTTGTACATTCCATCTAGATTGTTTATTAAAGTTTATTAAAGTATTATTAAAGTATTATAACATTTATTAATGTTTATTAAAGTATTATAACATTCTCCATAAGATCACCATAATATATATTAAATGTCTATGGGATCTGTGATCTACAATAATAACTCTCTCTCATTGCTGTCAATAATTTATGTCTTTCTTTTTATCTTGATAATTCTGGCAAGAGCATTATCAATTGTATTTATTTTCTAAAGAAATAGTTTTTTGTTTCATTGGGTTTCTCATTTTACCATTTTCTATTTTATTGATTTCAGTTCCCTTATTATTTCCTTTATTCTAGTTGCTTTTTGTTCAATTTCCTCTTCCACTTTTTTTTGCTTTCTGAAGGTGGAAGTTTTTTCTTGATAATTGATTTGAGATGTTTCTTCTTTTTGAATATAAATATTTAATGCTATACATTTCCCTCCAAAAAACAGCTTTGGCTGAATATCACACTTTTTAATATATTCTATTTTTCTTATTAAGTTTAGAATACATCTCTAATTTTTTTGTACTTTAGAAGTATGGTGTTCAACTTCCAAAAGTTGGGATTTTCTTTGTCAACTTATTTTATTTTATTTTATTTTATCTTATTTTATTTTATTTTTTGAGACAGAGTCTTGCTCTGTCACCCAGTCTGGAGTACAGTGGTGCAATCTCTGCTCACTGCAACCTCCACCTCCTGGGTCAAGTGATTCTCTGGCCTCAGCCTCCCGAGTAGCTGTGATTACAGGCATGTACCACCATGCCTGGCTAATTTTTGTGTTTTTAGTAGAGATGGGGTTTCACCATGTTGACCAGGCTGGTCTCGAACTCCTGACCTCAGGTGATCCTCACACCTCGGCCTCCCAAAGTGCTGGAATTAAGGTGTGAGTCACTGTGCCTGGCCTGTCAACTTATTTTAAATTTAATCTAATTCCACTTTAATCAGAAAACATACTCTGTATGTGTGTAATGTTTCTAAATTCATTGAGACTACTTTTATAGCACAAAATATGATCTATTCCGGGAAACTTGCCACGTACACTTGAAAAGAGTGTATATTCTACTTTTAGTGGGTATAGAGTTCTCAAAATATCAAATAAGTTAGGATGGTTGATAGTGCTCAGGTCTTCTATGTCTCTGTTGATTTTTGTCAAGTTGTTCTACAAATTTGAGAAGGGGGTGTTATAATTCATTAATTATCATTGTGGAATTATCTATTTCTCCTTTTAATTCTTGTATCTCTCACCTCATATATTTGAAGTTCTGTTACTGGGCCCTAATGCTTATGCTTTTTATACCTTCCTGATAAATTGACATTTTTGACTTTATGAAATATCCTTCCTTTTCTCCAATAATATATTGTTCTCAAATCTGTGTAATCTGACATCAACATAACCACTCCATTCTTACACTTACTCTTTATGTGGTATATCTTTTCCACTCATTTACTTTCAACTTCTCTGTATATTTCTGTTTAAAGTGCATTTTTTTTTTTTTTTTTTTTTTTTTTTTTTCTTTTTTTTTGAGGCAGAGTCTCACTCTTTTGCCCAGGCTTGAGAGCACTGGCACGATCTTGGCTCACTGTAACCTCCACCTCCCAGGTTCAAGCAATTCTCTTGCCTCAGCCTCCCAAGTAGCTAGGATTACAGGCACCTACCACCATGCCTTGCTAATTTTTGTATTTTTAGTAGAGATGGGGTTTCACCATGTTGGCCAGGCTGGTCTCAAACTCCTGACCTTAGGTGATCCACCCTCCTCAGCCTTCCAAAGTGCTAAGAATACAGGCGTGAGCCAACGTGCCCGGCCTAAAGTGCATCTCTTGTAGACAGTTTATATTTGGAATCTGTTATTTTATTCATTATGACAAGTTCTGCCTTTTAAATAATGGGTTAGTCCATTAATGATTAATGTAATTATTAATATACATGGGTTTGGGTCTACTATTTTATTTTTTATTTTCTACTTATCTCTGTTGCTTTTTTTCTTCTATTTTTCCTTTATTAATTTTAATATATTAGTTTTCTTTAGAATTCTGCTTTAATTTTTCAATTGACTTTTAAGATATACTTTTTTGAATTGTTTCATAATTGATATTTTGTGGATTATAATATATACTCTTAACCTCTCACAGTTCACCCATAGTTAAGAATGTATAATTTCCTGTAAAATCTTATTTTCTTACAACTCTATTGATCAACCTTCACTCTGCATTTAATAAGCTAGAGTTGTTATATACTAGATCTACATATATGATAAACCCTGAAATTATCTCTTTAAGGTTTAATAAAAACTTAAGGGAACAAAAGGCAAATGTGGTCTTCAGGCTTTATCCAAGCCTTTACCATTGCCAATTCTATTCATTCTTTTTCTGAAAATCTGAGTTTTCTGCATCTATTGAAAGGATCATGTGATTTCTGTGCTTTATTCTATTGACATGATATATTACCTTAATTAATTTTTAGGCTGGGCTTGGTGGCTCATGCCTGTAATCCCAGCACTTTGGGAGACCCAAGGTGGGTGGATCACCTGATATCAGGAGTTTGAGACCAGCCTGGCCAACATGGCGAAAACCCATCTCCACTACAAATACAAAAATTAGCTGGGCATGGTGGTGCACACCTGTAATCCCAGCCACTCAGGAGGGTGAGGCAGGAGAATTCCTTGCACCTGGGAGGTGGAGGTTGCAGTGAGCTGAGATTGTGCCACTGCACTCCAGCCTGGGTGACAGAGTGAGACTCCGTCTCAAAAAAGAAAAAACAAATTAATTAACTTTTGTTTTGTTTTGTTTATTTGAAATGGAGTCTCGCTCTGTCACCCAATCTGGAGTGCAGTGGTGTGATTGCAGCTTACTGCAACTTCTGCCTCCCAGGTCCAAGAGATTCTCATGCCTCAGCCTCCCGAATAGCTGGGATACAGGCATGCACCACCACGCCCTACTAGTTTTTGTATTTTTAGTAGA
>NW_012106031.1:1102925-1105561 GCF_000951045.1 Mandrillus leucophaeus | reverse complement strand
CTAGAAATCAATGACTTCTTCAACGACTACATAGAACCAGCCCAAATGCCCATCAGTGATAGACTGGATAAAGAAAATGTGGCACATATACACCAAGGAATACTATGCAGCCATAAAAAAGAATGAGATCATGTCCTTTGCAGGGACATGGATGAAGGTGGAAGCCATCATCCTCAGCCTGTCTCTTATACACATCTAGATGTGTATAAGAGACAGGGTTATAGGCGTGAGCCACCACGCCAGTCTAACTTTTAGGTGTTAAACTAACCCTGCATGCCTTTGATAAACCCCCCTTGGCTATGGTATACAGCCAAATATGCCATTTGTTATATGTTGCTGAATGTGGTTTGCTAGTATTTTGTTGACAATGTTTATGTCTATACCCATAAATAAAATTGACATGCAGTCTTCTTTTCTGTGATGTATTTGTCCGGTTCTGATATCTGAGTAATATTGGCTCCTTGAAATAAGTTGGGAAGTGTTCCCTACTATTCTGTTTTTCTGGAAGAGATCATGTAGAATTAGTGTTGTTTCTTCTTTATGTGTTTGGGAGATTTTGCCAGTGAAAACATCTGAGCATAACGTTTTTTGGAAGGTCTTTAACTATAAATTCAATTTATTTAGTAGTTATGGGACTACTCAGATTATATACTTCATCTTATGGTTTTCAAGGAATTTTTCCATTTTATCTAAGTTGTTGAATTTATGTATGTAGAGTTTTTTGTAGTGGATCTTTATTATCCTTTTAATTTCTACAGGGTCTGTAGTTATATTCCCTCTTGTATTCTTGAAATTAGTAATTGTTGCCTCCTCTGTTTTCTTTCTCAATCTTGCTAGAAGTTTATCAATTTAAAAAATCTTCTCAAACAACAGCTTTTATTTTAATTGATTTTATTTATTCTTTTTATGCTTTCAGTCTCACAATTACTGGCCTTAAATTTATTATTTACTTCCTCCTGATTGTCTTGGGTTACTTTGTTCTTTTGTTTCTTGAGGTGAGAGCTTGGATTATTTACTTGAAACTTTTCTTATGTAAGTATTTAATACTATAAATATCCCTCTAGGCACTACTTTAGCTATATCTCACAGATTTTACTAGGTTGTGTTTTCATTTTTGTTTAGTTCAATATTTTTTATTCCCCTTGAGAATTATTTTTTGACTGATGGATTATTTAGGAGTGTTTGAAGATTTTTCTGTTTTTAAAATTAATTTCTAGTTTAATTCCATTATAATCAGAGAATATATTTTGCATGACTTCAATTATTTACATTTGTTAAAGTTATTTTATGACCCAGAATCAAGTCGATCTTAGTAAATGTTTGTGTATTTCAAAAGAATGTGTATTCTGTGGTTGTTGGGTGAAATGCATTATACATGTCAACCAGATTCAGTCGATTGATAATATTCAGGTTTTCTCTGTTCTTGATGATTTTTGACTACTAGGCCTATCTTTCTGAAAGAGGAGTGTCAAAATTTTCCCTGCTTTCTTTAATAATGGAAATTTCAAATTATTGTTGGGCATTTTGCTGCTTTGCCAAAAGTCACATTCCATGCTCTAGCTTCCATACAGCTGGGTGTAATTTTGTGATTAAGTTCTGGCAATAAGATGTGACCTGAAGAGAGAGATGTCACTTCCTTGTCATGCTAAAAAAGAAAGGGACTCTTATTCTTATCCTTTCCCTCTTCATGCCAGGAAACGGGAAGAGCTGGAGCACCATCTTCATCCCTCAGGTGGAAACCGTGGGTTGAGGATGGCAGAATGCGCTGCGCTATCCACTGCCGCACTATTACATAAGAAAGAAAACTCTTACCTAGTTTAAACACTCTATTTTGAGGGATTTGGTTACTGCTACTTAGCTTACACACCACTAGATACCAAAATTAGTGGAAGTAAATTAGATTTACATATTTTATATGCATAAAATTTTAAAACAATTTTCAGTGAAAAGTTGCTGAATGATTTACAGAAACTATCATTTATATAAATTTGAAAATGTGAAAAATATAAATTATGTATGAATAGCTAAATAAAATTATCATTGTAATTATAATATAATAAATTTAAAGTAAATTATAAAACTGTGCACAGGAATGACAATTCAGGTTAGGAGTTAAATCTGGGGAAATTGGAAGGGAAATAAGATCAAGAAAACTGTACTCAAGAAACTATATTTGCTATGTTTTATTTACTTTTTAAAACACTAAAACTAATATTACAAATTTCATAATTTGACAAAACTGGGTGGCAAACATATATTAATGATAAATTTATCTACATTTTCATAAGTTTCAGAATATTTCATAATTAAAAACAATAAAAAATAAAAGCCTTCATGGAGAAAGTGGTATTTGCTTTGAAGGAAATGTAGGATTTATGCAGTCATATTTTGTGGATCTGTAGTAATTTCCTATTGCTGCTTTAACAAACTACCACAAACTTAGTGACTTAAAACAACACAAATTGTTATCTTACAGTTTTGGAGTTCAGAAATGTAAAATAGATCTCACTGGGTTAAAATCAAGGTGTTAGCAGGAATGCATTCTTTGCTTTTTTTTGTTCTTGAGACAGGGTCTTTCTCTGTCACCCAGACTGGAGTGCAGCGGCACGATCATGGCTTACTGCAGCCTTGAACTC
>NW_012106031.1:1092320-1102095 GCF_000951045.1 Mandrillus leucophaeus | reverse complement strand
AAGCGATTCTCCTTCCTCAGCCTCCTGAGTAGCTGGGATTTCAGGAGCACACCACTAAGCCCAGCTAATTTTTGTGTTTTAGTAGAGACAGGATTTCACCATGTTAGCCAGGCTGGTCTCAAACTCCTGACCTCAGGTGACCTGCCTACCTCAGCCTCCCAAAGTGCTGGGATTACAGGTGTGAGCCACCGCACCCTGTGGCAAACTAATTTTATCTGCAACTTTAATTCTCCCTTGCCATGTAGCATAACATATTCACAGGTTCTGGGGATTAGGATGTGGACTCTTTAGGGAGCTGTTATTCTGCCTACCATAGGGTCCATCAGTATTCTTTGTTTACAAGCAATAGAAAGTGTCTCTAACTGAAGCAGATGGGGAACTTATTAGATGTATAAAGGCTTAGCTCATTGAATTACAGAAAAGCTGAATAATTTTGTGTTGGAAAGGATGTGAAATCTGGATATCTAGAAAGTAGAAGATAATTGGCAATCTCTTTTAATAAACACCACTATCTTGATGAATCAGCTGAAACCATTTGTATTACTACGCTGCTCAAGATTCAAATTCTAGGGAGAGAGAGAATTGGACTGGCTTATCTTGTGTAATGGATCCACTTTTATATACCAGGCAGAGGTGGAATGAGCACCTTGACTGAGATACCAACCAAGATTGCTTGCAATGGGAGGAGGTTCATCCTCAGTGGAAAATCTAGACATTGTTACCAGAAGAAGAGAAAATTTCTGTTAGGCAGATACAAAACAGAAATTTCCACTATACTGCAGAAAGTCATTTTGGGTGACAGGAGCAGTGTCAGCAAGTTTGTAGTGGAATCCTAATAAATTATATATTCTATAGACAAGTTTAGTTTGGCTAGCATAGTACACATAAACAGCCCTCACAGGATAACAACAGCAAAGTAGGTCCTGCTGTGTAGAACTGTCCCAGAACACCCAGGGGAAAGATTTTTCCCAATGTTGGAGGGAATGGGCAGTTATAAAATATTTTAGGATAGAGGAATAATATGGTTTGAACTGTCATTTAGGAAATTCAGGCTGATGACTTTATTAACAAATGGAACCAGAAGTTAGATTCAGAGGTACAACTATGCCACTAATAGCTACAAACAAATCTTAACTGTTTGTTAATATTTCAAACTCTTTCTTGTATTAGAAACTGAACTTCTAGCTAGTGACAAACTCTAGTACTTTCCTAGAAATCAATGACTTCTTCAACGACTACATAGAACCAGCCCAAATGCCCATCAGTGATAGACTGGATAAAGAAAATGTGGCACATATACACCATGGAATACTATGCAGCCATAAAAAGGAATGAGATCAGTTCCTTTGCAGGGTCATGGATGAAGGTGGAAGCCATCATTCTCAGCAAACTAACACAGGAACAGAAAACCAAAGACTACATGTTCTCACTTATAAGTGGGAGCTGAACAATGAGAACACATGGACACAGGAAGGGGAACAACACACACTGGGGCCTGTTCAGGGAGGGTAGTTGGGAGTGGAGAGCATCAGGAAAAATAGCTAATGCATGCTAGGCGCTTAATACCTAGGTGATGGGTTGATAGGTGCAGCAAATCGCCATGGCACACGTTTACCTATGTAACAAACCTGCACGTCCTGCACACGTACCCCAGATAAAATAAAATAAAATATTTTTTTTAAAAAAGAAAGAAGTACAAAACTATCTGTGACTACATACCTAAAAGGCCCTACACACAGACTTACCATAACCATAACCTCACCTAATGACGACCACAGAAACAGACATACATAAAACTCTCTTCCTCCTCCTGTTTATTTTTGTCTATCAGACCCCATAATTTTCTATCTCATTGTTCTTTCTATCCAGTAGGCATTTTTCCGGTTATTCAGTGAAGGAACTATACGTTAATCCTAGCCACATTTGTAAATAAGAACGTACTTCATATAAAATTGCTAGGTGGTTTTCAAGGAAAGTAACAAAAAAAGTCACATGTTTGAAGGATAATGTTTCATCTTCACAAAGTGAAATTACCAAAGCAAATCATTTGAAGGTCAAAAATGTTTACAACTTGCATACATGAGAAAGATAAAAAGAATTCTTGCTCAGAACTACTCTTGGGAATCTGGAAGCAATGTGAAACTCAAGCTGTGAACCTGAAAAGGAATGTAAAGTATTAACAAGCACTATCAATGTACTACCATCATTGCCTAGAAATATTTTCCCCCGCCTCTGAAACATCATCCATTTTTATCTGGATTATAACAGCTCCTCTTCTGTCTCCCTTGTTTTGCTGGCCAGTGGAAGACATGAGTCATTTCACCATCTGGGCTAAAGGAAAGAGAGATGTATGGCTGAATAAAGCTGAATATTATCTGCATAATAATGGCCATACAGTCCAAAATATCTCTCATTCTCAGTGTCCTCATCTACACTTAGTCTCTTTCCAAAACATAATTAGGGGGTATTCTACAAAAGCAATTTCTGGCTACTTATTCCCATCTCTAAGTCAACATTTCCAAACGTTTGGCAATAGAAACATTAACTTTTTTTTTTTTTTTTAACAGAGTTTCAGTCTGTTGCCCAGACTGGAGTGCAGTGGCACAATCATAGCTCACTGCAGCCTCACACTCCTGGGCTCAAACAATCCTCCTGCCTCAGCGTCCTGAGTAGTTGGGACCACAAGCGTGCACCACCATGCTCAGCTAATTTTCTTTTCTTTTCTTTTTTTTTTTTTTGAGACAGGGTGGCCCTATGTTGCCCAGGCAGGCCTTGAACTTCTGGCCTCAAGCAATCCTCCAGGCCTGGCCTCCCAAAGCACTGGGATTGCAGGCATAAGCCACCATGCCTGGTCAGTGTTAATTTTCTGAGGTTTGGTAGTGGCTGAGAAACCTGGATTAGATTAATTTAATACAATATATAGCACCATGTGGTTTGTTTGTTTGTTTGTTTTAAAGTCCCATTCAGAATTCTAAATACCACCACTTCCCAAAAGCAAGGTCAACATTTGAAAAGGTAAAGCCAGTTTTTGCTTGTAGGTAAAAACTAAGGTTACCCAAATGATGCGTTTTCCACACTGGGTGTGTGTGTGTGTGTGTGTGTGTGTGTGTGCATGTGCACATGTGTGCACGCAAGTAGACTCTACTACACAGCAAAATACAATTGTGAAGAAACAGACATATATCTTACCCTCATAGAGTTTATAGATGATTGGGATAAAAATATGAACTACATGTAAAAGGTACATGTATTTCTAGGAATGAGGCTTGTATTTAACATGTTATAATCAAGTCTTTCTTATCTAAGATTACTTTTATAAAGAACTAATGTAAGCTATATAGTTCATTGCTTTATATTGCTGTATTTTGTATTATAGCTTTATATTCTATTTTCAATTTTAAAACTATGGATAAGAATTTCAGTTATTTGAAGAAGCAAACCTAATAATGCAATGATAACCTGAATACTACATCCTAAAAGTGATACAAACATTGCTGAGGAAAGGTGACAAAGATTATAATGAATCTGTAATCAAATTAGGTGATATTGTAATATAAATAGTATTTGTCTCAGTTCTTGTCACACAGGTCCTAAAACTTTTCTAATTTCCCAAGTGATAGGGGTTCTAGGAACTTCTTTTTTTCTAATATTTGGTCTTTTAATCCTGGTTTCTGACACAGAACTCTTAAATCCCTTAAAATTTCCTCAGTGATAGGAACATCTTTTGTTCTAATGAGGCAACTCTTGGTGAGCTCCTGAGTAGCTTCAGGATAGGGAATGGTCACCAGAAAGACTAAGCCATGATTAGAAGCTTGGAACTTTTAGCCCCAGCCATTATTCAGGAAAGGGAGAGGAGAGAAGGGCAGGGTATTGAGTTAAGAATTAATTATGCCTGCTGGGCACAGTGGCTTATGCCTGTAATCCCAGCACTTTGGGAGGCTGACATGGGTGGATCACCAGGTCAGGAGTTCGAGACCAGCCTGACCAACATGGTGAAACCCCATCTCTAAAAAAATATAAAAATTAGCTGGGAGCAGTGGTGCATGCCTGTAGTCTCAGCTACTCGGGAGACTGACGAAGGAGAGTTGCTTGAACCTGGGAAGCAGAGGTTGCAGTGAGCCAAGATTGTGCCATTACACTCCAGCCTGGGTGACAGAGTGAGACTCCATCTCAAAAAAAGAATTATGCCTACATGATGAAGCCTCCATAAAAATCCCTACAGTACAGGGTTTGAAAGTCTCCAGGGTAGTGAATACATTCATATGCCAGGAAAGTGATGTAGCCCAGCTCCACAGGGATGGAAGTTCCTTAGCTCAGGACCCTTCTGAACCTTGTCCTATGCACTTCCTTATCTGACTGTTCATTTATGTTCCTCATCAAATCCTTTATATTTAACCTGCAAACATACTTCCCTGAGTTCTGTGAGCTATCGTAGCAAAATAATGAACATGAGGAGAGAGTTTCTGGAACCCTGATTTGCATCCAAATCTTGCATTCTGTAAGACAGAAGTGTGGGTGTCCTAGGGACCCACTAGTTGCAATTGTCATCTGAATGTGGGAGCAGTCTTGTGGGATTGAACTCTTAACCCTGTGGGATCTGACATAACTCCAGGTAGATAGTGTCAGAATTGAAATGATGTGTAGGATACCAGCTGGTGCCTGAGAATTGATCAGTGTGGGAAAACCCCTGATATATCTGGTCACAGAAATGTTGGAAATGTTGATTGTATAGAAGAAACAGTTTCTTTCCCTTTTCAGTTTCCTATACAAGTTAGATAAGGTATACAGTAGGCCCTTCGATCCATGGTTTCACTTTCCACTGTTTCAGTTACCTGCAGTCAAAGGAGGGCTGAAAATATTAAATGTAAAATTCCAGATTTAAACAATTGATAAATTTTAAATTTTGCACTGTTCTGACTAGTGTGATTAAAATCTCGTGCCCTCCTGCTCCATCCAGCCCAGGACATGAATCATCCTCTGTCCAGCAGACCCACATTGTATACACTGCCTGCTCTTCAGTATGCACAGCTTACCTCCGGGCTATTGAAGATTTCATTCCAGACCATGGCAATGAAGTGAATATTGCAATAAATTGAATGACACAATTTTTTTGGCTTTCCAGTGCATATAAAAATTATGTTTACATTACACTGTAGTTTATTAAGTGTGCAATATCATTATGTCTTAAAAAATCCATGTATATACCTTAATTAAAAATACTTTAGTGCTTTAAAATGCCAACAATCATCTGGGCCTTCAGCTAGTCCTAATCTTTTTGCTGGCGGAGGGTTTGCCTCGATGTTGATGGCTTCTGACCAAGGTGGTGGTTGCTAAAGGTTGGGGTGGCTGTGGCAATTTCTTAAAATAAGACAAAAATGAAGCTTGCCACATCGATTGACTCTTCCTTACACAAAATATTTGTCCATAGCATGCAATGCCATTTGATAGCACTTTACCCAAAGTAGAACTTCTTTCAAAGTTTGAGTCAATCCTCTCAAACCCTGCCACTGCTTTTATTTTTTTTAAGAAAAGGTAGTCTTTAATATTACATTGGCTAAGGAAAAAGAAAAAAAGAATGTATTCAGTGCCTTTCAACTGCAAGGTTAAGTTCACAACATGGTTTTGAATACTTTATGTGCCAGTCTTTATTTAGTTTTCTAATTTGTTTATTTTTAATTTTGTGGGTAGATAGTAGGTATATATATTTACGGGGTACATGAGATGTTTGGATACAGTCATGCCATGTGTAATAATCACATCATAAGGAATGTGGTATTCATCACCTTAAGCGTTTAGCCTTTGTATTACAATCTAATTATACTCTTAGTTGTTTTAAAATGTACAGTTATATTATTATTGGCTATAGTCACCCTGTTGTGCTATCAAATACTAGGTCTTATTCATTCTTCCTAACTTTTTTTGGTAACATCCCCTCCCATTCCTCCTCCCCCAATTCCCTCCCCAGCCTCTGATAACCATCTTTCTACTTTCTATGCCCATAAGTTCAATTGTCTTGATTTTCAAATCACACAAATAAGCGAGAACAAGTGATGTTCGTTTTTCTGTGCCTGGCTTATTTCACATAATATAATGATCTCCAGTCCAACCATGTTGTTGCAAATGACAAGAGCTCATTTCTTTTTATGGCTGAATAGTACTTTATTGTGCATATGTACCACATTTTCTTTATCTATTCATCTGTTGATGGACACTTACGTTGCTTCCAAATCTTGGCTATTGTGAATAGTACTGTAACAAACATAGGAGTGCAGATATCTCTTCAATATATTGATTTCCTTTCTTTGGGGTATATACCCAGCAGTGGGATTGCTGGGTCACATAATAGCTCTATTTTTAGCATTTTGAGGAACTTCCAAACTGTTCTCCATAGTAGTTGTGCAAATTTACATTCCCACCAACAGTGTACAAGGGTTCTCTTTTCTCCACATCCTCACCAGCATTTGTCATTGCCTGTCTTTTGGATAGAAACTATTTTAACTGAGGTGAGATAGTATCTAACTGTAGTTTTGATTTGCAATTCTCTGATGATCAATGATGTGGAGCACCTTTTTATATGCCTGTTTGCCATTTGTATGTCTTCTTTTGAGAAATGTCATTCCGAATATTTTGCCCTTTTTTGATTGGATTTTTATTTTATTTATTTATTTATTTAGTTATTTATTTAGTTATTTATTGAGACAGAGTCTTGCTGTGTCACTCAGGCTGGAGTGCAATGGCGGGATCTTGGATCACTGCAACCTCCACCTCCCAGGTTCAAGCGATTCTCCTGTCTCAGCCTCCCAAGTAGATGGGATTACAGGCATGCGCTACCAGGCCTAGCCACTTTTTGTATTTTTAGTAGAAACAGAGTTTCGCGATGTTGGCCAGGCTGGTCTCAAACTCCTGATATCAGGTGATCCGCCCACCTCGGCCTCCCAAAGTGCTGAGATTACAGGCGTGAGCCACTGTGCCCAGCCTGATTGGATTATTAGATTTTTTTCTATAGAGTTCTTTGAGCTCCTTCTATATTCTGGTTATTAACCAGTTCCTTGTCATGTGGGTAGTTGGCAAATATTTTCTCCCATTCTGTGAGTTGTCTCTTCACTTTGTTGTTTGTTTCCTTGGCTGTGCAGAAGCTTTTTAACTTGATGTGGTCCCATTTGTCCATTTGGCTTTGGTTGCCTGTGTTTGTGGAGCACTACTCAAGAAATATTTGCCCAAACCAATGTCCTGGAGAGTTTCCCCAATGTTGTCTTATAGCAGTTGCATAGTTTGAGGTCTTAGGTTTAACTCTTTTATCCATTTTGATTTGATTTTTATATATGGTGAAAGATAGGGGTTTAGTTTCATCCTTCTCCACACGGATATCCAGTTTTCCCAGCACCATTTATTAAAGAGATTGTCTTTACTGCAGTGTATGTTCTTGGCACCTTTGTCACTAAACGAGTTCACTTTAGGTGTGTGGTTTTGTTTCTGGGTTCTCTATTCTGTTCCATTGGTCTGTTTTTAAGCCAGGACCATGCTGTTTTGGTTTACATTAGCACTGTAGTCTAATTTGAAGTCAGGTAATTTGATTCCTGCAGTCTTGTTCTTTTTGGTTAGGATAGCTTTGGCTATTCTGGGTCTTTTGTGGGTCCATATAAATTGTCGGATTGTTACTTCTATTTATGTGAAGAATGTCATTTAGTATTTTGAAAGGAATTGCATTGAATCTGTAGATTGCTTTGAGCAGTATGGACATTTTAACAACATTGATTCTTCCAATCCATGAACATAGATTATTTTTCCATTTTTTGGTGTCCTCTCAATTTTTTGTCAGTGTTTCAGAGTATTCATAACAGAGATTTTTTACTCCTTTGGTTAATTCCTAGGTATTTAATTTTATTTGTGACTATTATAAATAAGATTATTTATTTTTCACATTGTTCACTGTTGACATATAGAAATGTTACTGATTTTTGTATGTTGATTTTGTATCCTGCAACTTGACTGTGTTTTGTTTATCAGTTCTAATATTTTTTGGTGAAGTCTTTAGGTTTTTCTGAATATAAGACTATCATCTGCAAACAAGGATAATTTGATTTATTTCATTCCAATTTATATCTTTCTCTTGTCTGATGGCTCTAGCTAGGACTTCCAGTACTACATTGAACAACAGTATTGAAAGTGGGCATCCTTGTTGTTTTCCAGATCTTAGAGGAAAGGCTTTCTGCATTTCTCCATTCAGTATCATACTAGCTGTGGTCTGCCATATATGACCATTATGTTGAGATATATTCCTTCTATACTCAGTTTTTTGAGGGTGTTTTTTTTTTTTTAATCATAAAGGGATGTTGAATTTTATCAAACGTTTTCTCAGCAACAATTGAAATAATCATACATTTTTTTCCTGTATTCTGTTGATATGATGTATCACATTGATTGATTTGCATATGTTGAATCATCCTTGCATCCCAGGGATAAATCCCACTAGGTCATGGTGAATGACTTCTTCAGGAGTTTGAGACCAGCCTGGCCAACATGGTGAAACCCTGTCTCTGCTAATAATACAAAAATTAGCTGGGCATGGTGGCAGGCACCTATAATCCCAGCTACTTGGGAGGCTGAGGCAGGAGAATCACTTGAACCTGGGAGGGGAAGGTTGCAGTGAGTGGAGATCACGCCCCTGTACTCCAGCCTGGGCAATAAGAGTGAAACTCCTTCTCAAAAAAAAAAAAAAAAAGTGAGTCTAAGACTTTTCTAGCATCAATAGACTTTGTACCAGTTTTTGCTAAGGCTCTTTCAAGGGAGGCAGTAAGTCCCCACGGTGTGATTTCATGGTAAGTAAAACCCTCTCCAGAGGCAAGAGTTGTGATAGTTTCCACAACTCCAGCCATAGTAAGTCCTAGGACTCTTTTTTTCTTCTGGAATGAAATTCTGGATTGGAAATTATGTTCAAGACAGTGATTTGGGTGGGAGGTGTTGCTCCCAGAGTACAATCACAATAATGAAGAAAATTGTCAAGGTGGGATAGGCCCAAAGCTCGAAAAGGGTTTAAATAATTATTATTAATAGCAATGCCAAAAAACTAAGAGCCCAAGAGGGGAAGACAATATATTTTTGAGGCTTCCTGGACTAAGATGGTCACTGCTGCTAAGGCTCTTAAGTAGGGAGGGGGGCATCCCTGGGATACTAGGTTTAAAGTTTTGGAAAATATGCTGTAAGGCAAATTAGAGGACCCCCAGATCTTGAACAAAGACTCCAAAAGCTATTCCCTTTTATTTGTGTACAAACAAAAAGAAAGGCTTAGTCAGATCTTGTAGGGCTAAGGCTGGGGCTGAGATTAAAGCCTGTTTTAAAGTGTTTAGACATGTTCGGGTGCAGTGGTTCATGCCTATAATCCCAGCACTTTGGGAGGCCAAGGCAAGCAGATCACTTCAGGTCAGGGATTTGAGACCAGACTGGCTAACATGGCAACACCCCATCTCTACTAAAAATACAAAAAAGTAGCAAGGCAAGATAGCATGCACCTGTACTCCCAGATACTTGGGAGGCTAAGGTATGAGAATAACTTGGACCTGGGAGGCGGAGGCTGCAGTGAGCCAAGATTGCACCACTGCACTCCAGCCTAGGTGACAAAGCAAGACTCAATCTCAAAAAAACAAAAAGTGTTAGGCTTCCAGCGGTGTCCAATCTTTTGGCTTCCCTGGGCCAAATTGGAAGAAGAATTATCTTGGGCCACACATAAAATACACTAAACCTAACAATAGCTGATGAGCTTAAAAAAAAAAAAAAA
>NW_012106031.1:1087988-1090765 GCF_000951045.1 Mandrillus leucophaeus | reverse complement strand
ACGTTTAAAGCTGAATAACTGGCCCTTGTATCTAAGAGGAACATTATCTCTCGTTCAGCCACAGTCAGGTTTACCTGAGGCTCATCTATAGAGATGGAAAAGATGGGGCCTGGATGGCCTCAAGGCCCCATCAGTCATCTAGAGGATGACTTTCAGAGGCTTGATCATAATCCAGGAATAGAGTTAGAGGTGCTTCTCCTTGCCCTTGCCCTTGTCCTAGTCTTCATTCTGCAGGACCCCCTTGTTGGGTAGGTTGCAAGGTTGTGGTTGTGACAGCCCAGAAGTAAGAGGTGCCCCCCTTCATGAGGGAGAGAGGAACACTCGCTCTTCAGATGATCCTCTTGTTTGCAATGAGGACAGGGTCCCAGAGGCGGCTTGTAACCTGAAGGTTTTGGACGTTCTCTGCTTCACTGTTCTGGATTTATGCAGTGATGACAGGCCTCCATTCTGTTAGTATTATAGGGCCTAGCCTTGGGGTTATTAGCTAACAGAAAACAATGTGCCAATGCTGTTGCCATGTAATTAGCTGGTGACAGCATTTTTCCTCCTCCAGTTGAGCCTTTTTTATTTTTGATGTTTCCTCCCGGTTATTGAAAACCTTAAAGGCTATAATTTAATTAAGTAGGAAAGGGAGTTTGTGGACCTTGCCCTAATGTTCTGGGTTTTTGTCTAATGTCTGGGGAAGCCTGACTTATAAAATGTATGGCCAGAGTGGATTGGCCCTCAGGGCTTTCAGGTTCTAAATTTGTATATTTATGCACGGCCTCCACCAGTCTAACTTAGAAAGGGGCCGGGTTCTCAGATGGCTCCTGAGGGATTTGTCATAGTTTAGAAAAATTAACAGGTTTTATTATAGGCTTTTTTGTTCCTTCCAACAAGCAAGTTATCATATAATCTCGTCTGCCCCTGCCTCTGTTTGGGCCAGCATTGGCAGCCTGATATTGCCAATTGGTTTCTGTGTCGGGAACAGCTTTTGCCCCAGTTCTGTTTTCATTAGGATTACAAGCATGAGCTTCCTCTCCCTAAACTCTAGTTAAAGACCATATGCCTGACTTTTCTTCATGAGAACAGCAAGTAGTTAATACCACGAATATGTTTTGCCAGGTTAAATCAAAGGCAATAGTTAAAGCCTGAAATTATTGAATGAACTTAGAGGTATCCTGGCTAAATGAACCAGGATTGAATTTGTGAAAGATTAGACATTGGGAAGGGGACACGAACTCAAATTGTTCCTAAATCTCCATTTGCCACCTCGAAGACAGGCAAAACATTTCAGGGATTTTCTGAGGACTCTGTACCAGTGGCATTCGTAACTCCCATGCCAGTATGTAAGGCAGATAAAGTATCTGGATATGGGATAGGGGGTTTACTGGGGGATGGAGCAGATGGAGAAGGGGTAGGTGAAGTGGGAACAGGCTGAAAAGAGTGTGACAGTCAAAAGGAAGGATCATCTAAGACATCAAAAAATCAAGGACAGAGGAAGTTCCTTGGAAGCAGGCATGACAATTTTCACATAATTTTGGGTTTTGGGATAAAGCCAAAAAGACCTGAACATATGGAACCTCTGAATACAAAAGAAAATTATATGCTTCTTTCTGAGAGTTTGTGAGTCAAAATGGGATTAATTTTTAAGAATACGATCTAAGGGTAAGTAGGAATGAAAAAGGGAGTTCAAGAGCCCTAGGGCATCCTTTTGTCTCACTCTATTCAGAGATATCCCACCATGGATAGAGGGCCTGCCCTGCCTAGGTGACCAGACCAGGCATGTCCTTGTTTCAGTGGTCAGCTCAAACCCAATGTGAAGGAGAACTCACCATAACTTATGATGTAGTGTCTGTGATGAACTTGAATCCAAAATTGGGTGCACCACCAGTGGCGCGTGTCTGCGCAGAGTTGAGATCGCTGCTGCTCATTTCCAAGGCACGGTTTACAGAACGTTAAAGTGAAAGTGGCCGGGCGCGATGACTCATGCCTATAATCCCAGCACTTTGGGAGGCTGAGGTGGGCAAATCACGAGGTCAAGAGATCGAGACCATCCTGGCCAACATGGTGAAACCCCGTCTTTACTAAAAATACAAAAAAAAATAGCTGGGCGTGGTGGTGGATGCCTGTAATCCCAGCTACTAAGGAGGCTGAGGCAGGAGAATCGCTTGAACCCAGGAGGCGGAGGTTGCAGTGAGTGGAGATTGCGCCATTGCACTCCAGCCTGGACAACAAGAGCAAAACTCATTCTCAAATAAATAAATAAAATAAAATAATAAAGTGAAAGTGGACTTGTTACCCTGACAGGGAATAGCAAATTCGTCCTTTTGTCTTGGCCTTTGGGTAACACCAGGGAGTGACTTGGGCCAGAAACCCTCAATTCCCAAAGAGTACTCAAGCTGGCTCACTGGCCAGAAAAGAACCCTGGCCAGTCTCTCACCTCTAAGAACAGCAACAAACAGGTATCCCTTCTCTAGGCTTCAGGATCCCACTAAAGAGTGGCCTCAGCCAGGGACCATCAATTTCCATGAGTAAAGAACCAGGGCACCAAGGGAAGCAGGGAGGAAAAAGAGAAATCTCAGTAAAATCCCCTTACAGACCACCAAAACGCTGGGCAAAGTGTCAGAGTCCCAGCATTGGAAAGTCATGAGTTGGTAAGAGTTTACCAACAGCAATATAGGTTTGAAAAGGAAAGTTTTATTAGCATAACCGCCTGATGGGTTCACCTTGCCCACTGCCTAGACAGAGCTAATTTATCAGGACAGGGGAAATGCAATAGAGAAAGAGTAATTCAC
>NW_012106031.1:1081640-1082798 GCF_000951045.1 Mandrillus leucophaeus | reverse complement strand
TGCCACCACACCCAGCTAATTTTTGTATTTTTAGGAGAGACTGGCAATGCCACCACACCCAGCTAATCGGGAGGCTGAGGCAGGAGAATCGCTTGAACCCAGGAGGTGGAGGTTGCAGTGAGTCGAGACTGTGCCGCCGCACTCCAGCCTGGGCAACAGAGCAAGGCTCCATCTAAAAAAAAAAGAAAGAAAAAGAAACAAACAAACAAAAAAGACAAAAAGAAATCTAACAACCCTGAAGCAAAGTTTTGGCATTCTAGTATTTACGGTTTTCCCAGGAAAACAGTTAGCTCCCCTTGAAGTAAAGCCTGACAATCAGCAAGTCCCACACATATTCATGGACCATCCAATTAATTTATTATTCAAATAAGAAAACAAATGAAGGATTATCATATACTTGAAGAAAGCTTGCAGTAAGAAAGAGAAATATTAAAATTTAAAAATGCTGTAAATGACACCGAAAGAAACCAACATAGTTCAAGGAACAGAAGGAATCTTTGCAAAGGAAAAAAAAATATCTAATTAGAATCTGTACTGCACTCTAGCCTGGGTGACAGAGTGAGACTGTGTCTCAAAAAAAAAAAAAAAAAGGAGAGATTTTTGGAGAAATTCAAGAAAAGATTATATCCATAATATAAGAGGAATATGGCATGAAAAAGAAGAAATCATAGGAATTAAAAAAACGATGGTTGAAAAATTCTGTCCAGGTGCGGTGGCTCATGCCTGTAATCCTGGCACTTTGGGAAGTCGAAGCTGACAGATTGCCTGAGCTCAGGAGTTTGAGACCACCCTAGGCAACATGGTGAAACCCTGTCTCTACTAAAATACAAAATATTAGCTGGGCGTGGTGGTGTGTGCCGGTAATCCCAGCTATTCAAGAGGCTGAGGCATGAGAATCACTTGAGCCCTGAAAGCAGAGGTTGCAGTGAGCCAAGATCGCACCACTGCACTCCAGTTTGGGCAACAGAGTGAGACTCCATCTCAAAAAAAAATAAAGAAAGAAAGAAAAAGAAAAATTCAATACAAGTAATAAAATATAAAGTTTAAGAATTCTCTAAGAAATTTGAACAAAAAGAAGATGAAAGAGTGAGAGAAAACAATTGGAAGATACCTAGAGAGGAAAGAAAAGAGAATGGAGGAAATTATCAATATAATAAT
>NW_012106031.1:1078315-1080365 GCF_000951045.1 Mandrillus leucophaeus | reverse complement strand
CGATGACTCATGCCTATAATCCCAGCACTTTGGGAGGCTGAGGTGGGCAAATCACGAGGTCAAGAGATCGAGACCATCCTGGCCAACATGGTGAAACCCCGTCTTTACTAAAAATACAAAAAAAAATAGCTGGGCGTGGTGGTGGATGCCTGTAATCCCAGCTACTAAGGAGGCTGAGGCAGGAGAATCGCTTGAACCCAGGAGGCGGAGGTTGCAGTGAGTGGAGATTGCGCCATTGCACTCCAGCCTGGACAACAAGAGCAAAACTCATTCTCAAATAAATAAATAAAATAAAATAATAAAGTGAAAGTGGACTTGTTACCCTGACAGGGAATAGCAAATTCGTCCTTTTGTCTTGGCCTTTGGGTAACACCAGGGAGTGACTTGGGCCAGAAACCCTCAATTCCCAAAGAGTACTCAAGCTGGCTCACTGGCCAGAAAAGAACCCTGGCCAGTCTCTCACCTCTAAGAACAGCAACAAACAGGTATCCCTTCTCTAGGCTTCAGGATCCCACTAAAGAGTGGCCTCAGCCAGGGACCATCAATTTCCATGAGTAAAGAACCAGGGCACCAAGGGAAGCAGGGAGGAAAAAGAGAAATCTCAGTAAAATCCCCTTACAGACCACCAAAACGCTGGGCAAAGTGTCAGAGTCCCAGCATTGGAAAGTCATGAGTTGGTAAGAGTTTACCAACAGCAATATAGGTTTGAAAAGGAAAGTTTTATTAGCATAACCGCCTGATGGGTTCACCTTGCCCACTGCCTAGACAGAGCTAATTTATCAGGACAGGGGAAATGCAATAGAGAAAGAGTAATTCACGCAGAGCTGGCTGTGCAGGAGATCGGAGTTTTATTATTACTCAAATCAGTCTCCCTGAGCATTTGGGGATCAGAGTTTTTAAGGATAATTTGGTGGGGGAAGGCCAGTGAGTCAAGAGTGCTGGCTGGTTGGGTCAGAGATGAAATCATAGGGAGTTGAAGCTGTCCTCTTGTGCTGAGTCAGTTCCTGGGTGGAGGTCACAAGATCAGATGAGCCAGTTTATGGATTTGGGTGGTGACAGCTCATCCATTAAGTGCAGGGTCTGCAAAATATCTCAAACACTGATCTTAGGAATAGTCTTGGGAGGGTCAGAATCTTACTTATAGCCTCCAGCTGCATGACTCCTAAGCCATAATTTCTAATCTTGTGCTTAATTTGATAGTCCTACAAAGGCAGTCTCATCCCAGGCAAGAAGGAGGTTTGTTTTGGGAAAGAGCTGTGATCATCTTTGTTTTAAACTATAAAGTATAAACCAAGTTCTCCCAAAGTTAGTTCAGTTTACGCCCAGGAACGAACAAAGACGGCTTAGTGATTAGAAGCAAGATGGAGTTGGTTAGGTCAGATCTCTTTCACTGTCTCAGTTACAATTTTGCAATGGTGGTTTCATGAGACAGAAAGAATGCTGCAGGAAAGTGCAGCAGGATACCTCGGCAAGGGAGGACTGGGCACACCACAGTGGATTTTTCCTTAGGGGTATTTATGGACCTTAAAGTGGGAGCTTAAAAGTAATTTGAATCATTTATTAGCCATGTAGGTCATGACAAATGATTACATTTGTAGGCATTTTGATGTTAGCAAGGGTTGCACAAGTCTCGACATGCATGCATTCTGGAGATATACAGAAATTCTAGTAACTTAAAAATTTTTGGAAAAGAAGTCTGGAACCACAGCCCTGCTTTAGGTAATAGGGAAGTCTAATCACTTCTTAATTCCTCAGTTAAGGAGTTTTGCCTCTGGATGGTCTGCTTGATGGCCACCAGGTGATCTTTGCTCTCCTCAGTCATCATCATCATAATTATCATTTAATTAGTGATCATTGTCACTAATTATTGAATGCTCACTATGTGCTGGATACTGACCTAACTGCTAATTATTACACTGTTCCTCATGTTAACTCTTTAGGGGTAGGCGCTGTTATACTCCTCATTTTCTATATGTAGAAAGCAAGAATTGCGTCATCTAGTTAGTAAGAAACAAATACGGACTGCAAACAAAACTATTTTTTTTTTTTT
>NW_012106031.1:1074619-1076685 GCF_000951045.1 Mandrillus leucophaeus | reverse complement strand
GCCATACTCAAAAAGGACAGCAGCTGTTGTTTAGTTACTGGAGTTGTCATGTTTACAATAAGATCTTTACGAGTACTAGAGAGGCTTTTTGTACCAGAGGTTAAAATAGGGCCCCCAAAATTGAACTATTTGTGTGGATATCTGTGTCTTCAAAGGAGACACTTTGCACCCATAATCAGCAAGTTTATTTGGTGCTAATAGTGTATCTTGGTCTGAAATAGCCTTGTTAGGACTATAGATAGTAGGTCATCCACATACTGGAACAGATGGCTATCTGGAAAAAGCTCCCACGTGGACAGGTACTTAGCTAGGGCCTGTCCAAAACAGTGGAGACTATCTCTGAATCCCTGGGGCAGAACTGGCCAAGTTAACTATTGAATCATTTGAGTATCTCAGTCTTGTCATTCAAATGCAAACAAAGATTGGCTATCTGGGTGTATAGGAATGCAGAAAAAGACATCCTTAAGATCGAGCACAGTAAACTAAGCTGTGGTGGGGGGAATCTGTCCAAAAACGGTGTACAGACTTGGGACAATAGAATAAATAAATATAACAGCTTCATTAGTAATTCTAAGGTCCTGTACTTGTTGGAGTCATCTGGTTTCTTTATAGCTAAAATGGGAGTGTTGTAAGGTGAGTCGCATGGGTACAAGAATCCATGGGTTAAAATTTTTGTTATTAGGGAATTTAACTCTTTTCATGCTTCTGGTTTCAAGGGTGTATTCAGGGGTTTATTGGGAATTACTGGGATTTTTAAACTGAATAATCTCAGGAGTAGCTGATATTGAATGGCTAGGTAGAGAAATATTCCAGACCTCAAATGGCACTTGTTCTAGAATGTGAGGTTCCATAGACTGTAGTGGCTCTTTTGGTGAAGTGTGTTAATACAGCTAGAAGGTGGGGGCCTTAGCTGTAAATTAGCTTGTAATTTTGTGAGTAAGTCATGATCTAATAATGATAGGACAGTTTTGTGGGACTAAAAAGGAGTGAGTAAAGGAATAACCTTCTGTTTTACAAGGGAGTGGAGGTGTGAAACAGCCTCATTGGGGTTTTCCATTGATACCCATGAGGAAAATGGAGCACTGGCACATTGGGCCATAGTAAACGTTTAAAGCTGAATAACTGGCCCTTGTATCTAAGAGGAACATTATCTCTCGTTCAGCCACAGTCAGGTTTACCTGAGGCTCATCTATAGAGATGGAAAAGATGGGGCCTGGATGGCCTCAAGGCCCCATCAGTCATCTAGAGGATGACTTTCAGAGGCTTGATCATAATCCAGGAATAGAGTTAGAGGTGCTTCTCCTTGCCCTTGCCCTTGCCCTAGTCTTCATTCTGCAGGACCCCCTTGTTGGGTAGGTTGCAAGGTTGTGGTTGTGACAGCCCAGAAGTAAGAGGTGCCCCCCTTCATGAGGGAGAGAGGAACACTCGCTCTTCAGATGATCCTCTTGTTTGCAATGAGGACAGGGTCCCAGAGGCGGCTTGTAACCTGAAGGTTTTGAACGTTCTCTGCTTCACTGTTCTGGATTTATGCAGTGATGACAGGCCTCCATTCTGTTAGTATTATAGGGCCTAGCCTTGGGGTTATTAGCTAACAGAAAACAATGTGCCAATGCTGTTGCCATGTAATTAGCTGGTGACAGCATTTTTCCTCCTCCAGTTGAGCCTTTTTTATTTTTGATGTTTCCTCCCGGTTATTGAAAACCTTAAAGGCTATAATTTAATTAAGTAGGAAAGGGAGTTTGTGGGCCTTGCCCTAATGTTCTGGGTTTTTGTCTAATGTCTGGGGAAGCCTGACTTATAAAATGTATGGCCAGAGTGGATTGGCCCTCAGGGCTTTCAGGTTCTAAATTTGTATATTTATGCACGGCCTCCACCAGTCTAACTTAGAAAGGGGCCGGGTTCTCAGATGGCTCCTGAGGGATTTGTCATAGTTTAGAAAAATTAACAGGTTTTATTATAGGCTTTTTTGTTCCTTCCAACAAGCAAGTTATCATATAATCTCGTCTGCCCCTGCCTCTGTTTGGGCCAGCATTGGCAGCCTGATATTGCCAATTGGTTTCTGTGTC
>NW_012106031.1:1050985-1069899 GCF_000951045.1 Mandrillus leucophaeus | reverse complement strand
AACAAATTGTTGCAAAATTTTAGAACACAAAGAGGAAATGTACTAAAACTTTTCTGAGAGAAAAAAATCAGGTTACCTATTGTTCTATTTAGAAATAGTTTTAAAGAACTTAATCCACTCTAGCGAGTTTGGTCAGACAAAAAGTGTATTATTTGTTATAAAATGTCTCACACTACTGTTGGGAAGGCTGATGAAATAGGCTCTAATTGGAGCTTCCATGAACTATCCCTAAAGTCACACTGCAAAACTGGGCCAAAAGAACTTGTGCCCTTACCATAAGCACCAAGAGCTGCTTGGCAGTTCAAGGAAAACTTCACTGTCACTCCCAGCTCCAGTACCACACAATCTGTATCACAATTCATACCAACAAGATGATGTCCAAACCTGACTCTGGACTGCCACAGAACTCAATATCAGATACTTGATCTTTGCCACAGAACTCAGTATCAGACACTAGATCTTTGCTACAGCTGCTAGAGATAATTCCAATTCCTCCACACTGGGTCTGCAGCAGAAACAGCCAAAACAGCAGAACGGTAGCTTTGACTTATGAAATTCACTTCACCTTCCAAATCTCATGTGGGTGCATGTAATTGGCAGAACCTAAATGATATCTGGCAGCCTAACAGCTAAGGAATCCAAGAAATGGAGTCCTAAGAAGTGCTGTCTCCCATGCTTAAAGGCATGTTAAAAATTTGTAATGAAGGTTGAAGAAGCCAGTTCTGATTATCTATCACTGTGATACTTGTGCCTGCAGTCTGTAACTCCAGGGCAAAAGGTTTGAAAACTACAGAATATTAGAGGTGTGTATTATTGTTACTGACTGCTTAGCAAACTATAAGATGAAGGAAATAAGCTCAGGTGAGAAATGGCTATTTACAAATAGAAATGAAACAGAAATTCCAGAAGTTTGGGGCTGCAAAAGACTGGGAAAGTGAACTTCCACTACTAGACCCTAAACTGTAAGCTAAAAAAACCCAGAAAGGTTTTGATCAACAAAAACCAATTAAGACCAATCTTTATGAAAAAATTCAATTTAAGAGCATGGCTTTCCCACCCAAGCCTGATGGCATCAAGGTATAATCACCATTAAATGGAAAGAGAGAGACATGGAAATAAGGAAGCAAAGAATTAAACCAGACTTGAGAATTAAATCTAGAAAGAACTTTGAATATGGCTAATGACTCATAGAACTACCAAAAAGGAAAAATATCAGAAATTTATTAAGAATTGGAAGGAATTATACTACTAAAGGACCATGAGTCTAGACTTTAAAAATGCATTTTCCTATTAAAACTTTAAAACAACTGTCTGGTGTGCTTCTGGTTGAATTCTGCTCCTAATTAACTCCTATCAGACTAACCTACCCACTGACAGCAACAATAAACACTAGGAAACTACATACAACAACTGTTTGAAGGCATAAAAAATTAGCAATGTTGGAAAGACTTGAGAGCCTATGATCCTTGAGAAAAGGGTAACTCAGGAAGTGAGCTTCACATTCATACTGACTTTTCCCTAAGAGCAATTTGGTTCTTACCAAATTTACCAAATTGTGATACCAAGGAAGAGTTCAAACAGAAAGTGGATACACCAAGGACCCTTAGTACACAGAAGAGAGAGAGATAAGAGTTCAAGGTTGCCAAAATGGCTGAACTCAAGAGGAAATACCCACAAGAGGAAAGAACTGCAAAGAAGGAAACTAAAAACCTTTATACAAATTTCCCTCAAGTTATTAGCTGACTCCTAAATGATTTATGCAAAGAGCAAGACTACAAGAAAACCAGCAGAAAATACCAACTGAGACTATAATAAAGGGCTGAGAAGGTTTCAGCAGTCATATGGCCCAGGAGACAAAGACAGGAATGTAAGTCCTGCCAAGAGAAAGAGAGACCTTGGTAAACATCCCAGGCTTTCAGTTGAGACCCCAGAAGGGTAACTCTGTGAGTCAGGAACATGACCTGGGAATAAGGGATATATCCTAACAATGAAAGCAAAGCTGAAATAGACCAACCCTATCATAGCCTAACAGCAAGCCTCCACAGATTCAAGGTGATCTGCTGGCAGATCATGATCGCTAATGACAATGACTTGCCTGCTAGATCAATAGAAATCTCAGAAATATTTCAAACTCACTTTCTCCAAGGTTTCTCCATTCTGTTGGCTGGATATTGATACTCAGACTGATCATGAAAGGCACATATCAAAGATGGTAGACCTCAGTTTCCTGAATGTGAAGTAGAGCATCCTGCTCATTCTGCTAAACGGCTTTTTAATAATAAGCAATATTATGTTGTGCTACTAAGACTTGAGAAGTTGGTTTATTACAGGGACTAATATATAACTAATAAAACCTCTCTATAGTCACCACCTCATTTAAATGCTATGACACATGTATGTTATTATCTCTATTTTCTAGCTCAGGAAACTAAGGCTCAAGAAAAGTAGATAATCAACCCAAGGTCATAAATGAAAAGGCTAAGATTAGAATTCCTATTTCTTCTTGAGTCAGTTTTGGTAGTTTGTGTCTTTCCAGAGATTTGTCATTTTATCAAGGTTTTCTAGCCTGTCAGCATACAAATGTTCTCAGTATTTCCTTATGTTAACCTTTTATTTCTGTGAGGCCAGTAGTAATGTCTCCTCTAACATTCCTGATTTTAGGAATTTGAGTCTTCTTTCTTTTTCTCTTGTTTAGTCTAGTGAAAGGCTCATCATTTTAAAAAATATATTTTTGAAGAACCGACTTCTGGTTCTGTTGAAAACCAGACATTTAAAAAATATGATATGGCAGCTCTGGAAAATGGAGTCTTTCTCCTTCCTGGACTTTTTTGTTGTTGCTGCTGTTTATTGCTGCTGTTTAGTCACTTTTCTGAACTACTATGAAGTCTATATTCTTTGTCCT
Source organism: Mandrillus leucophaeus (assembly GCF_000951045.1). Taxonomy (NCBI): domain Eukaryota; kingdom Metazoa; phylum Chordata; class Mammalia; order Primates; family Cercopithecidae; genus Mandrillus; species Mandrillus leucophaeus. The sequence goes on along the minus strand of NW_012106031.1, from coordinate 1,066,997 downwards.
GTGTGGCCACTCCCACTGCTTGGTTAGTTTAATGTTTCTGCTTGCTTAGCTTAGTGTTCTGCTAATGAGTAGACATATTTTCTTAAAGGCCTGGAAACAATACATCTCCCAGTGTTTACTGATGGTCTGTGTGTGTACTGGAGTACAGGAGAGCATGGCTTCAACACTAAAGCAGGCAGTTAATAACTCTCCCTTAACCTTCACTTCCTACTTATGTAGAGCCTCAAGATCAGCCTAAGGTGAATGCTTAGGTTCTTCACAGGTCTTTCTGAGTGTATGAACAGTTTCACACAGTTGTGGGCATGTGTGTGAGCTTCTAGATCCCCAGGAATGTGTTGGAGTTTCTATTAGGCCATTTTCACACTGCTGATAAAAGCATACCTGAGACTGGGCAATTTACAAACGAAGTGGTTTATCGGACTTATAGTTTCACGTGGTTGGGGAGGCTTCACAGTCATGGCAGAAGGTGAAAGGCATGTCTCACATGGTGGCAGACTCTTTGTGTGAGGAAACTCCCCTTTTTAAAACCATCAGATCTTGTGATACTTATTCACTATCATGAGAGCAGTACAGGAAAGACCTGCCCCCATGATTCAACCACCTCCCACCAGGTCCCTTCTACAACACATGGGAATCCAAGATGAGTTTGGGTGGGGACACAGCCAAACTATATTATTCTGCCCCTGACCCCTCCCAAATCTCATGTTTCAAAACCAATCATGCCTTCCCAAGAGTCCCCAAAAGTCTTAACTCATTTCAGCGTTAACTCAAAAGTCCACAGTCCAAAGTCTTATCTGAGACAAGGCAAGTCCCTTCTGCCTATAAGCCTGTAAAAATCAAAAGCAAGTTAGTTACTTGCTAGATAAATGGGGGTACAGGCATTGGGTAAATATAGCCATTCCAAATGGGAGAAACTGGTTAAAACAAAGGGGCTACAGGCTCCAGGCAAGTCCAAAATCCAGCAGGGCAGTCAAATCTTAAAGTTCCAAAATGATTTCCTTTGACTCCATGTCTCATATCCAGGCCACGCTGATACAAGAGGTGGGTTCCCATGGTTTTGGGCAGCTCTCCCCTGTGACTTTGCAGGGTACAGCCTTCCTCTCAGCTGCTTTCATGGGCTGGCATTGAGTGTCTGCAGTTTTTCCAGGCACATGGTGCAAGCTGTCAGGGGAGCTACCATTCTGGGGTCTGGAGGATGGTGGCCCTCTTCTCACAGCTCCACTAGGCAGTGCCCTAGTAGGGACTCTGTGTGGGGGCTACAACCCCACATTTCCCTTCCTCATTGCCCTAGCAGAGGTTTTCCATGAGGGTCTTGTCCCTGCAGCAAACTTCTGCCTAGGCATCCAGGTGTTTCCACATATCCTCTGAAATCTAGGTGGAGGTTCCTAAACCTCCATTTTTGACTTGTGTGCACTCACAGGTACAACACCGCAAAGAAGCTGCCAAGGCTTGGGGCTTGCACCCTCTGAAGCCATGGCCTGAGCTCTATGTTGGCCCCTTTCAGTCACAGCTGGAGTGGCTGGGATACAGTGTACCAAATCAGTAGACTGCACACAGCACAGGGACCCTGGGCCTGGCCCAAGAAACTATTTTTTCCTCCTGGGCCCCCAGGCCTAAGATGCAAGGGGCTGCTGTGAAGACATCTGACATGCCCTGGAGACATTTTCCAGATTAACATTTGGCTCCTCGTTACTTATGCAAATTTCTGCAGCTGGTCAGAATTTCTCTTCAGGAAATGAGATTTTCTTTTCTATTGCATTGTCAGGCTGCAAATTTTCCAAACTTTTATGCTCTGCTTCCCTTATAAAACTGAACGCCTTTAACAGAACCAAAGTCACCTCTTGAATGCTTTGCTGCTGAGAAATTTCTTCTGCCGGATACCCTAAATCATCTCTTTCAGGTTCAAAGTTCCACAAATCTCTAGGGCAGGAGCAAAATGCTGCCAGTCTCTTTGCCAAAACATAACAAGAGTCACCCTTGCTCCAGTTCCCAACAAGTTCCTTATCTCCATCTGAGACCACCTCAGTATGGACTTCATTGTCCATATAATTATCAGCATTTTGGGCAAAGCCATTCGACAAGTCTCTAGGAAGTTCCACACTTTCCCACATTTTTTTGTCTTCTGAGCCCTCCAAACTGTTCCAGCCTCTGTCTGTCACCCAGTTCCAAAGTCACCTCCACATTTTTGGGTATCTTTTCAGCAATGCCCCACTCTACTGGTACCAATTTACAGTATTAGTCTGTTTTCACACTGCCATAAAAACATACCTGAGATTGGACAACTTACAAAAGAAAGAGGTTTATTGGACTTGAAGTTTCACTTGGCCGGGGAGGTCTCACAATCATGGCAAAAGGTGAAAGTAATGTCTCATATGGTGGCAGACAAGAGAAGAGAGTTTGTGCAGGGAAACTCCCCTGTTTAAAACCATCAGACTTTACTCACTATCATGAAAATAACCCAGGAAAGATCTGCCCCCATGATTCAACCACCTCCCACCAGATCCCTCCTACAACACATGGGAATTCAAGATGAGATTTGGGTGGGGACATAGCCAAACCATATCAGAGTTTTTCAAAGTTCCTATGGACATCTCATTCTCCAGCTTTACATTTTGAGGTAGGAGATTAATTAGCAGGATTTGTTTTTTGAGCACTGGTCACTACCCATCACTACTGCTCTTACCAGAGCAGGATCTGGTAGAAACAGAGTGCAGTAAATAATCCAGCTGAAACCAGCAAAGGGCAACAAAAGTGACCTCTAGCTGCCCACACTGTTCATTACTATAAAGACACTCCTGCTGGGACCATGACAGTTTACAAATGTCATGGCAACAAGCCATGACAACGGCCTGAAAATTACCTTATATGGATCTAAAAACTCCTCACCTCTAGAAAGTTCTAATAATACACCTCTTAATTAGCATATAATTAAAAGTGGGTTTAAATACAGCTTCCAACAGCCCATATGCTGCTACTCTGGGCACGCTGCCCATGGGTTACCACTGCTCTGCAACGAGCAGTATCTCTGCTGCTGCTGTACACTGCCACTTCAATAAAAATCGCTAACACCAGCAGCTTGCCATCAAATTTTTCCCTGGGTGAAGCCAGGAACCTTCCTGGGCTAAGCCCCAGTTTTGGGGCCCACTTGCCCTGCATCACTTTCAAGTGTTTGGTTAAGCTGTATTTGGCCCCAACTGTTTCCACTGCCTAAGACAGTGGCAAAGTTAATCAATGTTTTTGTTTTTGACAAATGACCCCTGGGGAAAAGTCTTTGCACTGGGTGAGTCTGGAGTGAAATCAAATAAAGGCAGCCTTGTACAATCTGCAGAACCACCAGATAGGTCAAATAATGACAGTTCTCTGGAAATTAGGCTCTTTAAAGGAGCTCCAGCACCATTCTACTTCCCCTGCTGGCTACCAGCCTGCTCATTTTCACAATTGTGGGCTGCTGGTTTTCAAAGCTACAGTGGACCTGGACATGTGACTGTTAGAGTAGGGCAAGTCAAAATGACACAAAACTCACTGTTCTTAGAGATTCAGCTGTTTGAATAAATACTCCCTGGATTGCTGCAAACCTTTGATAAATTTTCAGAGTTCTAAAAAAGCTGGTTCTGACAATTTTGCCAGTGTTCTCATTGCTGAAGAGAATTTTCAGAGGTCCTTACACCTTCATTTTGGCTGACATCACTCTAAGGCTATGATTAGAACATAGATCCTCTCACTCCTTGACCGAGCCTTCTTCTATTTAAATTAGTGGTCATCAAATTTATGCATATCAGAATTACCTGGAAGGCTTGTAAAAATACAGCTGGGCAACATACCTAGAGTTTCTGATTCAAGTCTGAGGTTGACACCTGAGAATTTGCATTTTATGTATATATTTATTTTTTATTTTTATTTTTTTGAGGTAGTCTCACTCTGTCACCTAGGCTGGAGTGCAGTGGCACGATCTTGGCTCACTGCAGCCTCTGCCTCCTGGGTTCAAGGGATTCTCCTGCTTTAGCCTCCTGAGTAGCTGGGACTACAGGCATGTGCCACCATGCCCAGCTAATTTTTGTATTTTTGGGTACAGACAGGGTTTCACTATGTTGGCCAGGCTGGTCTTGAACTCCTGACCTCAAGTGATCTGCCCACCTCAGCCTCCCAAAGTGCTGGGATTACAGGAATGAGCCACCACGCCTTGCCAGAATTTGCATTTTTTAAAAGTTCCCAGGTAATGCTGATGCTGTAGGTGTAGGGATTATAATACACTTTAGGAACCACTGCAGAATATCATGTAGTACCTTCAATCCATTGCCTTAGGTAGTGCTTCCCAACCCTGGAATCAACAATAATACATATAAGCCAATAATATATACTATTATCTCTATGTAGTAATACAATACATAAGCTATTATGTATTTAGTACTTCATTGTAGGCATGATATGCTTTACATTGATAGGGTTATTTAATCTATACAACTCATGAATTGGTATTATTACTTTCCCATATTTATAATAAATTGGAAACTGAGGTCAGAGAACAAGGTAGATTGCTCAGAGGCACATGGCTACAAATGCAGGAGCCAGTATGTGAATATGTCTGTTTGATTCTAGAGTACAGGCTTTTTCAGCTTCCATACCAGTGTTTCTCATAGTAAGAGCTCACTTATGATGCCTTAGTTAACTGTAGTTGGGACATGCATCCAGGATTAAAAACAATGACTCATGTAGTGAGAAAGTGATTGTTATTCTGGCTCTATTTTTTCTATCCTTTGATGACATCATGATAAAAATACCATTTGAGTGCTGTATCTTTAACGTGTGTCTAATGCTTGGTAGCTTGCCCTTTTAACAAAGAGAGTTGTCTTTAGACTTAGAGCCTTTAGTGGGCAACAATTTGTAGCCACAATTTAAAAACATTGTTTTGCATTCATTTTTCTTACAGTTACTTTCAACTTATAATAGGTGATGCTAGTTTTCCATTTATAGTACTTTTATAAAGTCTCCTTCTTAAAGAAATTAAAGAAAACATACATTTATTTAAAGAAAAAAGGATAGTGAGTAGTATACACAGATACAGTATGAAAAGGGTTGAAATTTGGGAATCTCTGCCTTCCAGAACAGGTTAATGTTCCAAGTGGGCCAATCTGGAACACCCTAAAGGGAAGTTAGGGAAATGTAATTAAAATATGAATTTTGTTTTTTTCAAAGAGGTACTTGGATGGTTAGAGTCAGAACTCCTACAGCAACACGTGTAAAGGCAGGGTAATATCAAGCGAGGAATGGTTTCTTGGTAAGAAATGTACTACAGGAGTGGGCTGGGATTCAGATGGGATTTCACAAAATGTCTGGCAAATTCTCATAAACCTAAATTTCTACAGTAAATTTTGGGTAATTTGTTTCCAACAACAGCCAAAAAATTGTCTCAGTTCACAGGCAAGAGAGTTTGCAGTTGTTAAGGGGACAGCACAAGAAGTGGGGCTCTTAATTCGTGGGGAAGGGGTCGCGATGAATATATCCTGGGCACCGGGCGACGGGTCGGGGGTAGGGAATAAGAGAAGACAGCGGGACTGTAATCAGAGAAGCGGACACGTTTCAAGATGAATAAAAACAACATGTGCGGAACGAAGAAACAGTTTTGTATCACTGACATAATTAACTAAACTGTTACCCAGGTTTAAATTAAGCAAGGTGTCCGGGGACTACAGCTGTTGTATTTATTTTGGCTGCATGTCATGGGAGCTGTTACTTCCCGGCTTGACAAACAGCCTCAAGATGCAAGCTGGGAGGCTGTGGTCAGCCCAAGGCTATGGAGAGGGAAAGGCAGGCCTCCTCTGAACCCCGCCCCGGCAGAATAAGAAGCGAGGGGCAAGGGTCAGCGCGGAAAGGGAGGGTGGGAAGCGCCATATAGTGCCCAGGGTCAGGGTGGGTAAACGAGCCTTTCCTCCTTTTTTTTTTCTCCCACCGATATCTGAATTGTAACTGAACTTTATGCCAGAGCTTAACCTTGTTAATCAGGTTTCCAGTCAAATCAGGATCGATTTTAACGCCTCCATTTTGGTTGTCGCTATTGGAATTTCCGAAAAAGCCTAACTGCGCCAGTCCTTCTGTTAGTTCTCCACACCCACCTCCCTTTCCCTGAGACCCCGCCCTTTTCTCTCAGCCCAAACCACAAAAGGCCGCGCTGTTTTAGCTCCTACACGGTGCTCCGCCCCCTCCCCAAACGTCGCAGTACTGCAGGGAAAGGAGGTGGGCCCGGCTGGGGGTGGGGGACGGAGTCGGCTTCGTCTTTCCGCTCTTCAGCCAATGGTGAACTCCCCCTGAGGGAGGTGGGGGAGCAGGCTGTAGAGAAGGTCCAAGTATTTTTCCCTTTTTCTGCCACGTCCCAACCATTGACGTGAGCCCACTCCTCAGGTTCTGATTGGGCGTATGCATTGTCCCCCGGCAGAGATCCTGTAAGCCGATTGGTCATCTCTGCCATGAGGGCGGGGCTTGCATACTCTCCTCCTTCGCCTCAACCGCGGCGCAAGGGGCGGGACTCGCCGCCACCGCCTCTGCTTCCGCCGCCGCCACCGCCGCCGCCGCCGCCACAGCCGCCAGCCGCTGCGCGTTCGGCGGGGGAGGAGTTGGAGGCGGAGAAGAAGGCGGTGGTGGCGGGTGGAGGTTCGAGCGCTGTTCTCGCTCCGGAGCCGCTGCACATTTCGGTGAGGGTTTTTTTTTTTTTTTTTTTTTTTTTCAATCTGGCTTGTTCCGCTGTAGGGAGTGTGGGGGTCGGGGCGAGGAAATTGCTGCGTTCTGCTCCTCAGTTTCTCTGTCTCTAGCCTCGGGAAGGAGCGGGGCCTGTGCCTGGCCTGCTGCGCCGGCCATGGTGGGTGGGGTTGATGGCTGTGGGAACCCTTTTTCGCCTCCTGGGCCCTGTCCAGCCCGGACCCGGGCCGCGCTCCTATCCGGGACGGTCGCGCCCGCCGCCCCCCGACGGATGACATCGGTTGGTATCGGGGTCTCCGCTGCCGCTCTTTCCTCCTGCCTCTTCTGCTGTCCTTGGTGACTTGGCCAAGGACCCCGCTGGCTTTCCCGTACACTCGCCACTGTCCAAGAGTGTGCCCCCCAACCAACACCTCACACCCCCCTTCTGCCGGTTTCCCGTCACCCCGCGTAGAGCGGAACCATCTTACGCCACAGGCCTGCAGCCCCCCTCCCCCGAGGAGCCTTCCGTTGCCGTCGCTCTGCTGGGCGTCTGCATTTTCCCCGATTGTCAGTGAGGCTCGGCACGCAGACACCCCGCTCGAGCCGCAGCAGTCGCTCTATTCCCGGGATCAGCACCCTTCCGCCAGGGCTGTTCTCTGTTAGCGATGTCAGGCCAGAGCTCCTCTTGCAGATGCACCTTTAATTTGGCCTCCCTCAGATGACTGTTAATCATTTTGCGCACATTCAAAATGGTGAGCTTGAAGACGCTCAGACCAAGTTGAAGCAAAGGGAGGTGGTAAATAGTCATTTTGCAGGGAGGAAGAGTAATCTGAGAGTTCTGTCTCCGGACATTAAAAAAAAAAAAATTTACATCCGCATAGGCACTTCTTTTGAGTCTGCTGGTTTTGTGAAGTTTCAAATTTTCGTTACAGGCTTAATGTATTCTGTTTTATCATGAAATATTCGGTCACATTTCTTTAAAATGGCAGTCACCTTTGCTGAAGGCTACAGATTATGTGAAGTGTATGTGAATAAACCTGAGGATAACAGTAATAAACGTTTAAACTATATTTTTCAGTGTTGTAATTGTCTTTTGGGATTCATATCAATGTTATATGAGATAACCACTTAATTTTAAAAATTCATTTCAACAATGTAAATAACGGACTGTTAGGTAAAATTAGAGTATTTCTTTTCATCCCCCAGTCCCACTCCAGTGTAATGTTGACAGTTTAGTGTTCATTTTTCAAAACGCTCTTACAAATGCACTTCTAAACACATAAACGTACACGTAAAGTTTTTTTTTTTGAGGGAGGCTATACCATATACCAAACATGTTTGCATACCGCTTGCTTATTGACTTATTTACATATCTTGAACACCTTTACTTGTTACATAAAGGTCTCCCTAATACTTTTTTAAAGGCTAACTGGTATCTCATCAGTTTGAATGGGCTATAATTCCCTTTTTGAAAGACATTTAATTGTAGTTTCTTTTTGGTATCACAAATAATGATTTATAGTGAAAACTTTCTAATTAATTGATCGATGTTCAATTACAAATTTTAACTCATCCTTGATTTAAAAAAATTAAACAGTATGGAAAAATGTAAGATAAAAAGTACCGCTTCCACTTCTAGTCCTGTTTGCATCCTGATGGTCTGCCACCGTTAACAATTCAGTAAACTTCCTCTATGTGTGATTATTTCTGGAGCATGGGTTCCTAGAAGTGGAGTTGCTCAGTTAAAAGATTATGCGTATTTTAAATTTTGGTAACCCTTTCTCCCTCTTTATTACTCTTGTTGAAAATATTCTTGAATGTGTCTTTCACATTTCTTCTTCTAGGTAAACTTTAGACTCAACTAAAAATCCTTAGCTATTTTGAATAAGATTGTATTGAAATTTTAGATTAATTTGGAGACAACTGATCTTTATAGTATTGAGTCTCTCTCCTCAGAAATGTGGCCTCTCCATTTTATTCACATCTTGTTTTATATTCTTAGGGAAATTTTTATAGTTTTTCTTTTTTTCCTTCATACGTATAACATTCCTTCCCAGTATTCCTAGCTATTTTATCGTTTGATACGTGTGGTGGATGGAAACTTTAAATAACACTCCTCTCTCTCTCTTTTCTCTGGTTATAGCCAAACTTTTGAGTTTTCTATCATGTATCAAATTATTTTATTGAGTTGATTATCAGGAGATAGTCACAGTTTTCTGGTTTCCTTTTCAGTTTTTATAACTTAGGTGTTTTTCTCATTGCTTTTGCAATTATACATCCTATAAAATGTTGAACACTGATAGATTAAAAACTAATAGCACTGATAGCTAAAAACATGGTATTGTTTCTGACTTTAAGGGGGAATGCTTCTAATGTTTTAGCATTAATTATGATGTTTGCTGAAGCTTTCTGGTAAAGCCGCCGATATTAAAATATTTCCTTCTAGTCTTGGCTTTCCAAGATGATTATGTTGTTGTTTCTGACATTTTTAAAAACCATAAAAGAGTTTTCTTATATGTATATTTTTGACATCTTTTGAGGTGGTATATGTGGTCATCACCAGTATTCCCTGGTTTATATTTTCCTGAGAGATCACCCTCTTAGAAAATCAACCTTATTGAGGATAATTTAGATACAATAAAATGTACTTATTTAAAATGTACAGTGTATTTTGTTTTTGACAAATGTGTACTCTGTGACCACCACCACAGTCAAGAGTGGAATATTTTCATGTCACAATTAAGGTATAGCATATTTTCATCTCCCCCAAAGTTGCCTTTTACAATCAGTCACAATTTCACCCTCAGGACTAGGAAAGCACTCATCCTTTTTTTCTTGCTATAAATTGGTATCATTTTCTCTAGAATTTCGTATAAGTGGAATTATGTAATACATACTCTTTTGTATCTGGCTTTTTCTCTTGGCATGTTTTTCAGGATTATCCATGTTTTTCTGTACTTAACTGGTTCATCTCATTTTATTGCTGAATAGAAGTCCCTGGTATTGACTTACTAGTTTGTTGACCATTCCACCTATTTACAGATACCTGGATTGTTTACAGTTTGGGGCTGTTATTAATAAATAACCTTCATTTATTGAACATTCATTTATTCAATGAGCATTCATTTATTTTGAATTTTTGTGAACATCTTTTTTTCTTGGTAAATTCCTAGAAATGGAACTTGTTGGGTTGTATAAACATAGATATTTAACTTTGTAAGAAACTGCCAAGCTGTTTTCCAGAGTGGTTGTCCTATTTTACATATCCGTCAGCAGTGTATGACAGTTCCAGTTGCTCCACATCGTCCTCAGCACTTGGTTATTTCAGTCTTTTAAATTTTAGCGCTTTTAGTGGGTATGTAGTGGTATCATACTGGGATTTTAATTTGCAGTTACCAGATGACTAATGGTGCTGAGAATTTGCTCAAGTGTATGTCTTAATGAGCAAAAGATCTGTTGACATCTTTTGTTCGTTAAAAAACAAAACAAAAAAAATGGGTGGTTTGTCTTACTGAGTTGTAAGCATTTTTTAATGCATTCTTAATACAACTTATTTGACACAGTGATACATAAACACACACAGTGCAATCTGAAGCTTGTTTTTTTTTTTATTTTCCTAACTTTAAAAGAAGAGCTTTTAATTTTGATAAATTCATCTTACCAACTTTTTCTTATGATTTGTGCTTCTGTGTTCTAAGAACTCTTTGCCTAATGCAAAGTTGTGCAGATTTACTCTTATGATTTTTCTGTAAGTTTTCTAGTTTTGGCTTTTATGTCAAGGCACATTATACATTTTGGGTTAGTTTTTGTATATGGTGTGTAGTAAGGGTCAAGGCTCATTTTCTTTTCAGGTGTATATGTAGTTGTAGCACCATTTGTTGGGACTACTTTCCTTTCCCCATTGAATTAACTTTGTCAAAAGTCAGTTGACCATATAGGTGAATCTGTTCCTGTACTTTTCTCTTGATCTTTGTGCCTATAATTTTGCCAATACTAAGTTGTCATGGTTATTTTTACTTTATAATAAGTGTTGAAATTAGGTAATATGAATCCTTGAACTTTATTCTTTTTCAAAATTGCCTTGGCTATTCTAACTTTACCATAAAACTTTTAGAGGCAGCCTGTTGGTTTCTACAAAAAGTCCTGAAGGGATTTTAATTTGGATTGTATTGAATGCATAGATCAATTTAGGAAGAATCGACATCTTGAGTCTTCCAATTCATAAATACATGTTGTCTCCATTTATGTAGGTCTTCTTTCATTTCCTTTGTCAGCATTTTGTAGTTGCATCATAAAGATGTTACTCATTTTGTTAGATTTATATCTAAGTAATAATTGGTACTGTTGTAAATAATAATTTTCTTAAATTTTAGTTTCCAGTTATTCACTGCTATATGTAAAAATACAGTTGGTTTTTGCATACTGACCTTGATTCTTGCAACCTTGCTAAATTCATTTATTCGAGTAAATTTTTTGTAGATTCTTTGGAATTGTCCTATGTTGAGAATCATGTTATTTCCAAATATAGATCCGTTTTATTCTTTTTCAATTTGTATGTAACTCCCTCCACCTTTTCTTCTTATTAGACTGACTGAGACCTCCAGTATGATGTTGAATAGCAGTGGTGAAAGCAGATATCCTTCTCTGTTCCTGATCTTAAGAAGAAAGTTTTGAATCTTTCATTATTGAGTGTGATAGAGTGGTGCTATAGATTGAATGCTTATGTCCTTCCAAAATTCATAGTGTTGAAACATAATCCCCATTGTGAGGGTATTTGGAGATGGAGTCTCAGGGAGGTGATTAGGTCATGAGGCTTCTGCCTTCATTAATGGATTTGTGTGCTTATAAAAGAGGTCCCAGAGAGCTCCTATCCCCTTATGCCATATGAGAACACAGTGAAAAAACTGCAGTCTGTGAACCAGTAAGTGGCCCTCACCAAACATTGAATCTACCAGCGCCTTGATTTTGGACTTCCCAGCTTCCAGAACTGAGAAGTAAATTTCTTTCTCTTTTTTTTTTTTTTTTTTTTTTTTTTAAGACAGAGTCTTGCTCTGTTGGCTAGGCTGGAGTGCAGTGGCGCAATCTGAGCTCACTGCAACCTCGGTCTTCCAGGCTCAAGCAATTCTGCCTCAGCCTCCCGAGTAGCTGGGATTACAGGCGTGTGCCACCATGCCCAGCTAATTTTTGTATTTTTAGTGGAGATGGGGTTTCACCGTGTTGGCCAGGCTGGTCTCGAACTCCTTACCTCAGGTAATCTGCCTGCCTTGGTCTCCGAAAGTGCTGGAATTACAGGCGTGAGCCACCGCGCCCAGCCAAGAAATAAATTTCCATTGTTTATAAGCCACTTCAGTCTATGGGAGCTTGTTATAGCGGTCCTAATGGGCTAAGACAAGTGGCCTTTTATCATATTGAGGATGTTCCCATTCTATTCTTGGATTGCTGAGAGTTTTTGTTGTTGTTGTTTTTGAGACGGAGTCTTACTCTGTTGCCCAGGCTGGAGTGCAGTGGCCCCATCTCGGCTCACTACAACCTCCACCTCCTCGTGGGTTCAAGCGATTCTTCTGTCTCAGCCCCCTGAGTAGGTGGGATTACAGGTACACGCCACCTGGCTAAATTTTTTGTATTTTTGTAGAGATGGGGTTTTACCATGTTGGCCAGGCTGGTCTTGAACTCCTGACCTCATGATCCTCCTGCCTTGGCCCCCCAAAGTGCTGGGATTATAGGCATGAGCCATTGTGCCTGGCCGAGAGTTTTTTTGTTTTTTGTTTTGTTTTAATCGTGAGTGGATGTTGAGTTTATTCAGGTATTTTTACTGTATTTATTGAGATGATAATATGGTTTGTTTCTGTGTTAATGTGATGAATTACATTAACTTATTTGCGAATGTAGAATCATCTTCCATTCTGTGGCTAAACCTCACTTGGTGATGGTGTATTATCTAGTATCATTTTTATAAATTGGTGAAATATTTTGTTTTTTTTGTTTTCCATCTATGTTCATGAAAGATAATTTTTCACGTAATGCTGGTTTCATAGAGTTGCAAAGTGTTTCTTCTTATATTTTTGAAAAAAATTTTATCAGGATTAGTATTATTTGTTTTATAATTTTTTTTTTTTTAGAGTTTGCACGTGAACTCCTCTGGTCCTAGAGTTTTCTTTGTTGGAAGGCTTCAAGGGATAAGTCCAATCATTCTTTAATAGATACAGGATTATTAGGGTTATCTATTTCTTCTTGAAAGCTTTCAGTCTTTGTATGAGTCACTCACTAAGTGCGGTTTAGTAGTTTTTGTCTTTCAAGGCATTTGTCTTATTTCATTTATTCATTGTCATAAAATTGTTTCTTAATTATTTTGATGCCCATGACATCTGTAGTGATGTCTTTCCTTTCATTCTTGTTATTAGCAATGTGACCTCTCTTGTTTTTATTTGGTTCCAGGTTTATTTTATTAATCTTTTCGAAGTCAACTTTTTATTTGATTGCTTTTTGTTTTTTTATTTTTAGTTTTATTGATTTCTACTCCTTACTATTTCTTTCTGTATGCTTTGGGTTTAAATTCCTCTGTGTTAATTTATTAAGGTGTAAGCTTAGGTCATTGACTTGAGACCTTTTTTCTTTGCCTTCCAAGCACTGCCCGAGGTGCTCACACAAATTTGATGCACTGATTATTTTTAAAGTTCTTACGTCACTTCCACTTTGACCCATGGAGGCTGCTGTTTAATTTCCAAATATTTGGTGATTTTGCATGTCTCTTTCTTTGTATAATTTGTTTTAAATTCTTTCATGTTTGTTGTATGATCAGAATATGGTTACTCTCAGTAAATGTTCCATGTCCTCTTCAAAATAATGTGTATTCTGCTGTTTAGCGATGGGGTATTCTATGTCAAGTTGATTGATGGTGCTTGTTACGCTGTCTCTTTCCTTACTGAGTTTTTGTTTGTTTCATTGATCATTGAGAGAAGAGTGAAGTCTCCAAGTATAATGGTGAGTTTATTTATTTCTCCTTTTCAGTTTTTGCATCATGTATATTGAACCTCCTGTTAGGTGCGTGTAAATTTAGGATTGTTAAAACTTTTTAGTGAACGAACCCCTTTATCATTATGTAATGCCCTCTTTATCTGTGATAGTATTCTTTTCCAAAGTCTACTTTATCTAATATTAATATTGCCTCTCTAGCTTTCTTTTAGTGTTTGTATATTATTTTCCATCCACTTAATCTGTCTTTTATTTAAAATGGGTTTGCTCTGTTGTGCACATGTACCCTAGAACTTAAAGTATAATTTAAAAAAGAAAAATGAGTTTGTTCTAGACAGTCTTTTTAAATTCATCTCGAAAAACCTGTTTTTAAATTGAAGTGTTTAGACTGTTTACATTTAATGTAATTATTGATGTAGTTGGATTTAAATATATAATCCATTGTTTTCTGCTTACTCTGATCCCTGTTTTTGAGTCCATTTTATCTTGACCATTGGCTCACTACTTACACTTACTTTTTCTCTTTTAAAAAGTTACTGGCTTCTCTGTGATTTATATTATACATCTTTAATAATATACCATATTGAAGCAATATTACACCACATTTTTCATAGTGTCAGAGCTCTACAACAGTATATTTACAATGTATATTTACAATTTCTCCTTATCTTTTGTGCTATTACTGTTTTACCTTTTACAAATGCCATAAATGCATAATACCTTGTAATGTTTGTTTTATTCCTGTGCTGTCTAATATGGTAGTCTTTAGCCAGTGTAGCTATTTAAATTTGAATTTAAAGTAGTATAAGTTAAATTAAAGTTCATTTTCTTTGTTATAATGGCCTCTTTTCCAGTGCTTACTCCTTTTGCATGAAGAACTTCCTTTCACATTTCTTGCATTTCAGTTCTACTGGTAACAAAGTTCCAAAGATTGTCTCACAAATACTTTGTTTCACTTTTTCTTTTGAAAGATTTTGCTGGATATACATTTAATATTCACAATGTTTCTAATATTAAGGATGCTGTTTATTACCTTTTGACTTGCACAGTTTGAAATAAGAAGTTGGCTGTGATTCTTATTTAGTTCCTTTTTCTACTGTCAGTATCAAATATGTTTTATCAGTGGTTTTTAAATTTTATTTTATGTGTTTGTTTTTTAAGACAAGGTCTTGCTCTATTGCCCAAGCTATAGTGCAGTAGTACAAGCTTGTCTCCCTGTAGCCTCCAGCTTCTAGAATCAAGCAATTCTCCCACCTTATCCTCCAGAAATGCTGGGATTGCAGGCCTGAGCCACTGTGTCCAGGCTGTCATTGGTGGTGGTAGTGGTTGTTTTTGAGACAGAGTCTCACTCTGTTGCCCAGGCTGGAGTGCAGTGGCGCCATCTCTGCTCACTGCAACCTCCACCTCCTGAGTTCAAGTGATTCTCATGCCTCAGCTTCCCAAGTAGCTGGGATCACAGGCTCCCGCCACCACACCTGGCTAATTTTTGTATTTAACAGGGTTCCACCACGTTAGCCAGGCTAGTCTCAAACTCCTGGCCTCAAGTGGTCTGCCTTCCTTGGGCTTCCGGAGTGCTGGGATTGCAGGCATGTATCATTCGTTTTTTGTTTTGTTTTGTTTTTTGTTTTTTTGTTTTTGAGATGGAGTCTTGCTCTGTCTCCCAGGCGGGAGTGCAGTGGCGCGGTCTCGGCTCACTGCAAGCCCGGCCTCCCAGGTTCACTCCATTCTCTTACCTCAGCCTCCTGAGTAGCTGGGACTACTGGCACCCGCCACCATGCCTGGCTAATTTTTTTTTGTATTTTTTTTTTAGTAGAGACAGGGTTTCACCTTGTTAGCCAGGATGGTCTCTATCTCCTGATCTCGTGATCCACCCACCTCTGCCTCCCAAAGTGCCGGGATTACAGGTGTGAGCCACCGTGCCCGGCCATATCATTCATTTTTTATAACAGGTTAGAGATGTTACATCGTGGGATATGTGTACATTTTTGTGTGTGTTATATTTATACTGCTTTTGTAGGGGGGAATCACTGAGCTTCTTGGGATTTATGATCTTTTAAATAATGTTTGAAAAATTCACAGCATCTTCTAATGTTTCCACTGCTCTCCCTCCCACCGCCAATTTGCGGGATTCCAGTTAAATTCATGATGGTTCATTTAATGAAGTCTACAACTCTTGGAGGCTCTATTCTGGTTTTTGTTGCTGTTGTTTTTTAATGTGTTTCTTTTCACTTAAATCACTTTTTATCTAGGCTTGGGTCATGTCTTTTGACCTAACCTTTTTTTTTTTTTTTTTTTTTTTTTGAGACAGTCTCAGTCTATCACCCAGGCTGGAGTGCAGTGGTGCGATCTTGACTCACTGCAACCTCTGCCT